>NC_140959.1:9481045-9596045 GCF_014529385.1 Adiantum capillus-veneris
CTCTCTCTCTCTCTCTGCGCGCGCGTATGTGTATACCCATTAATGCGTGTGCACGCACACATGCCAAAGGAAATATGTTGATCGTTGTTTCCGTCAACCACTCAATCAAGATCTCGCCTTCTACACGCAGCCTCAAAATGCCTCGCCACCTTCTCTGCCGACTCAAGATCCTGCATAAGCAACGTCCATTGCAAGCGAGGCCCTCCTGCCGTCTTCTTTTCACTTTCTTCTACTGGTCAAATTTACTCATGAAAACTGAGACCAGTTCTTTCTTCCAACATTCCACCCTAGGTTGAATCTCTTTATATTTTTATCTAAAACTAGTGTGGCCGGCGGCTTTGCCGCCTCTCTCTCTCTCTCTCTCTCTCTCTCTCTCTCTCTCTCTCTCTCTCTCTCTCTCTCTCTCTCTCTCTCTCAGCGGCCCGGTTCTCTCTCTCTCAGCGGCAAGTTGCAGTGCGCACACCTCCGGAGCTGGCCGATTGAAGCTGCTCACGACACGTGGCAAGGGGGGGGCCGGAATCCCCTCCCCTTTTATCTATTATTATAGATGTTTTTTTAACAGCAGGCCATAATTCTCAAAATTCTTTTTAAATTTTATTCGCTTCGGGTTTGTCAATTTTCATCACCGGCGTCTTATTTTAAGGAAGGAATAAACAGTTCGAAATTCAAATATAAAAACCTGTCATTTTCCATAGTTAATATGCTTATTTTGGGGAAAAATAAGCATAATAATATGGGAAAAATGCTGAACTCGCCACAGAAGTAAATTTTCATGATATAAATATCTTTCCCGTTTCAAAATAAAAATTTGCGACTGAAATAATTTTTGTGAAATTATAAATGAAACCTTCGAACATTTTTACGTGCCCCGAATTTCGAGGAGTAAAATTTCAAGCAGTCATTTATTTTAATGCATTTTTACATTTCTCGAATTTCAAAAAAGCACTTTTCCTTGCGGTATGTATTTGCTGTTTGAAAAATAAAAAGTGTACGCGTTTTTTTCCTTCGAGCTACTTTCTTTGTAACTACTAGTGTAGCTGGCGGCTTTGCCGCCTCTCTCTCTCTCTCTCTCTCTCTCTCTCTCTCTCTCTCTCTCTCTCTCTCTCAGCGGCCCGGTTCTCTCTCTCTCTCTCAGCGGCAGGTTGCAGTGTGCACACCTCCGGAGCTGGCCGGTTGAAGCTGCTCACGACACGTGGCAGGGGGGGGGGGGGGGGCGGAATCCCCTCCCCTTTTATCTATTAGTATAGATACAATTTCTGCAATTAGGTCCCTATTTAAGAAGAATCTATTTTCATTCGCCTCTTCATTTTATTTTAAAAAATCGTGGGTCCTATCTTGCCATCTGATGGGCAAAACCAATCCCGTCGCCCACAATTAATAGGGACCATTGATCCCACCTGGCAAAAGGGGTGTCACGAGGCTATATCAATAACAGACCCCATTCCTCCAAATTTCACCCACCATTTCGTTTACATTTCAAAAAGTCTGAAGTTGGCCTCGATCTCGGAACCGTAACTAGAAAACTAACCTGTCGAGCTGCGCAAACAATCTCTCTATAAACATAAAAAAAATCTCCTCTGTGCGTACCAGCTCCAATGCACTGAGCCTGCCATTTGAGATCCCTGTTGCTTCCTTGTGCAACCCCGAACTGGATTTCCCCTGCCTGTGCGACCCCTGCTGCCCTTTCCCCCCTCCTCGTGCGACACCTTCTGGTTGTGCTTACTCTCCTCTCGTAATTTCAATTGATTTTCTTTATTTTTAGATTAAACTTCAGCTGGTAGCACATACTCTCTCAGTTTTTTGAAAAAAAAACTGAGAGAGAGAGAGAGAGAGAGAGAGAGAGAGAGAGAGAGAGAGAGAGAGAGAGAGAGAGAGAGAGAGAGAGAGAGAGAGAGAGAGAGAGAGAGAGAGAGAGAGAGAGAGAGAGAGAGCGAGCTCCTGGGCACTAACAGGAGTCGCAGGCGTAACAGCAACAGCCACCATGGGGAAAACACGTGGTATGGGAGCTGGTCGCAAACTGGGCAGACAAGGCATATAAAAAAAGAAATCTTGGAAACGAGTGAAGAAGCCCTTCGTAGGCTCCTCCCACGCCAAGGGCATCGTTCTTGAGAAGATTGGTATTGAAGAAAAGCAGCCCAGCTCTGCCATTCGAAAATGTGCCAGGGTACAACTTATCAAGAATAAAAAGAAGATTGCGGCCTTTGTTCCAAATGATGGTTGCCTGAACTACATTGAAGAAAACGATGAAGTGTTGATTGCTGGGTTCGTTCGTAAGGGACATGCTGTTGGTGATATTCTTGGAGTGCGGTTCAAGGTTGTGAAGGTATCGGGAGTGTCTCTCCTTGCCCTTTTCAAGGAAAAGAAGGAGAAGCCAAGGTCTTAAGATTTGAGAAGATATGTGATGCGGTTCAAGGTTGTGAAGGTATCGGGAGTGTCTCTCCTTGCCCTTTTCAAGGAAAAGAAGGAGAAGCCAAGGTCTTAAGATTTGAGAAGATATGTGAAAGTCCTCCAGGATTTGTACCTTATTGATTAGCTTCCTGGGAATGGCTAGGGGAGATCATCAAGAAAATTTTGTTAATGTCATGAGATGAGCCAGCTGCTATTTTTCGATGCATGCATTTCATTCTTTTGAACCATGGGATGGAGAATCATTGTGTCAATGAAGATAAAGATACTTTGTTTGTCCTCAAAAAAAAAAAAAGAGAGAGAGAAAGAGAGAGAAAGGAGATTCCTGCTTTGGCATGAGCCTTAGGCTAGCATCGGCTCCTCCTGAACAATAGAGATTGATGTTGGGCGAGCAACTGTATCCACTTGTAGATCAATTTGAACATGGTCACGTAGGAAAAGTTAAGGGCATGTTACTGGAGATGGATCAGCCAAAAGTTTTACATTTAATTGAATCTTTAGAGGCGCTAAAAGCCAAAGTGGCAGAGGCGATGGAGGTACTACAAATGGTCCGAGCTGGTACTGGGCCAAGTAATGTAATCGACCTGTCAAGCTTATCTTTGAATGAACCTCTTGTGAGCTAATAGAGCTTCAATATAGTGACTTTGGAGAAGTCGGTCTGGTTAAGAGGGTCACTTTTTTGTGTAGTCCGCTCATTTTGAGTGGTTTTAGTTGGTCTTTTTGTTAGACTTATTTTAGTACTTGATCTAGTAGTTTTCTGAATGGTATGTGAGGAGAATGATACTTGAAGAGGAGAAATTTTGTGCATTAGTTTTTTAGAGAGAGAGAGAGAGAGAGAGGGAGGGAGGGGAGAAGTGAGGGTTTCAATGTGTATGCTATTGCAGCCATCCCATCTCGTCGGCATTTCCTCTCTCGCCGACAAGCTGTGTAAAGTTCCCTCACCATCACCTCTATCTCTCTCTTACGGTCCATGTAGGTGCTTTTCAGTACAGTCCGTCCAATGCTCGGTTGTATCATGCAGCCTTGTTGCTATAGTATGGGGTATTGCACGTGCAAGAGCCAGCTTTGATCGCTCAACCCCAGCCAATCAACCCCAGCCAATCCCAATCCGTCTTCTTGTCATCGATCACGATCCTTCATCTTGCCATTGCGACCGGGATCTTGCCCCTGGTTTAGTGTGTGACTGCTCTGCGTTTTGCATGAGTTGATGAATAGATGAGCAAGAAAGTGCCCAAGGCCAAATTCAAAACCACTCCCGGCAGCCTGACCCCAAGCCCGAGCCCAGAGGTGGCGCTCAGATCCTCTATAGGGTCTCTGGCTCCCATCTTGCAAACCTCGGAGACCAAAGCCTTGATGCCCTCAAAAGAGCATGGGGCTACATCAAGGCTCACAAGCTCCAGAGTAGTACTGAGAAATTGCAGATCTTATGTGAACCTCCCCTTAAGAAGGCACTTGGACGAGACAGTGTTAAGGTGTCAGAAGTGCTCAATTACTTGAGTCCCCACTTGTCAACAGATTTTTCTGTTGATGCTATTAGGTTGTTGGCGATGCAGATGGCAGAGGGCAAAGAAATAGAACGAGTAAATGTCAAAGTGGACATGTGCGTAGAAAAGCTTACGATGGTTATAATCCTAAAATAATTAAGCCAGCCGCTTCAATGCAGCTAGCTGCTTGTGCTTTTAGCAAAGTGTGTATATCATTACTTTCAAGCATGACCTGTCAAGTAAACTTTGATATTTTGGAATTTAGGAGGTAGTATATCCATTGAAAAATCTTTTTGTTGTAGTGCATCCATATATAGCAAAAAATAAATATTCTGTTGATGATAAAATTTACTATATTGCATACAAACACTTGCTCGGGTTTGTCTTTGCTCGGAAAAACTCGCTCGGTGCGTGGTAAGAATCCACCAGAAGATAGGTTTCACCCGCAAAGAAACCCGTCTTGTGTAGATTGGCAAGTAGGAGGTGGTCGGCATCAATATCGGCATCAACATACATCACTCATTCGTCTTGAAAGCATCATCTATAGACCAGGTACACATATATATCATTAGATATATATATTGCAGTCTGCATTGCTACTTCTTATGCTTGCCAGGTTCCAGGGGAGGTGTGGCCATACGACGGCTTGACACCACTGGCATGTATTGCACATTGATGTACTGTGATTGTGGGTCTGCTAGTTGTGAGTCACGCTAGTAGAGAAACCGCCTCAGCGGTCATAGGACAGTGATTGGTCTATTGTAGGATGTATGCTAGTTCTGGGCAGTTTGTTGAGCCATCTGTGGGTCGTGTTTGAGGTTTTTTGAAGCCGAGCACTGGGGGCTGGGTTACCCAGTGTGAGGTGGATTAGGTTGCTGGAGTTCCCCTCTACACGCATCTTCCTCTGCGACTTTTATCCCATAGGATGTATGACTTTGTGTAGACACTGGATTGCATCTTATGCGTCAAGCCGTTGAGGCATTGTTCAGGGTTCAGTCTTGAGAGAGATACAGGTTCTGTGATCGCCCAGATAGGAGACAATGTATGCTTACAGGACATCATATTATAGAGATTTTCAGATTTGTCACTGGTCAGCTATTTATGGTTGTTTTTGAGCTATCTTTTGGTTTCCAAAGCTCAGTTTACAGGGGAGACTCTGTCAAAATTTTTCAAAATACTGACAGTTCCTGAGGAGAGGTGTTCAGCTTGTTGTTTAAAGCTTGTTTACTCTGTATAGAGGCCAGTTTACAGGGGAAACTCTGTCGGATTTTCCCCAGGAGTAAACAGTTTGGCAGATATGGCATCTTCTCAAAGTGAGACTCTTTACAACATAAAGAAGCTGGATGGCAAAAAATTTCCATTCTAGAAGAAGCAGATTTGGCAGGTTTTGGTGCAGAAAAAACAAGTGAAGCCACTGAAGCTCAAAGGGGAGAGACCATAAGGTATAGCTGAAGATGAGTGGGAAGAGCTTGATGAGTTAGCTTGTTCCACAATCATGCTGACACTGGCAGAAAATGTTTACTTCAACGTAGCAGACGAGACTACAGCGTATGGCGTATGGCAAAAGCTATGTGGTATGTACGAGAAACAAAGTGCTGCTTCTCAGATTTACTAGCTCAAGAAATTGGTGGATTTGAAGATGAAGGAAGGGACAGCCATGTCAAATCAGAATTTCACACAATTTTAGCCAGTTAACAGCACAGGAGATAGTCTTTCCAGATTTAGTGAAAGGCTATGTTTCTCTTAATCACTTTGCCAGACAGTTGGGATACTTTTCGTACAGCGCTAAGTAATCTTGTCGCGCCAGAAGGTCTTACAAGTGCCAATGTAGAAGGCAGCTTGCTCACAGAGGAAGTGAACAAGAAGAACATTGACAAAGGCAAAGACAATAGTGCTTTGGTCGTTCGAGGGAGACAACAGTCTAAAGAGAAGAAGGGTAAGAAGGCACAAAACCGAAGTAAGTCTCGTGACTCGAAGTCAAAGCATGACATAGAATGCTACCATTGTGGCAAGAAGGGTCACATGAAGCGAGACTGTACCAAGTGGAAACAAGAAAAAGGCAAAACAAAGAGTTATGAGCAAGATGAAAAGAAGAGTTCAGTGAAGATTGAAGAGGTGAATGTCACAAGATCTGGTTCAGACAGTGTTTCTAGTATATCAGCTGGTGACATCTTCCTCACAAGAAATCTTGATTCTATTTTCTTGACTGCAGAGGATGGACATGCTATGAGTGATTGGATTATCGACTCAGGGGCATCTTTACATGTTTCTCCGCACAAAGAGTGGTTTACATTATATGTGACTACTAAAGATTATGTCAGACTTGGCAATGAGCAGGTTTGTGACATACTTGGAGTGGGAGATGTGCAGTTGAAGTTTCAGAATGGCTCTTCTTTATGGCTCAAGAATGTCAGACATGTTCCAGCAATCCGAAAGAGCTTGATCAGTACAAGGAAGTTGGATGATGCGAGTTATGTGACAGTTTTTGGGAACAACGCTTAGAAGATCTCCAAAGGTTCGATGACTGTAGCACATGGCAGCAAGTCAGGAACTCTGTACACTTTACATGTTTCAGAGGTTAAAAACCATGTAATTAATGTGATTGAGTAGCCAAGTGTGTCACTGTGGCATTGTAGGCTGGGACATATGTCAAAAAGAGGAATGGAAATACTTTCTCGTTATGGTTATTTGCCTGGCTTTTAATTTCAAGATTTCGAGTTTTGTGAGCATTGTGTTTATGGTAAGCAGAAATAGGAACCGCACAGATCAAAGAGGAATCGTAGGGACGAATGGTTAGCTCTTGTGCACAGTGATCTATGCGGACCAATGCCTAGTTTGTCACTAGGGGGAGCAACGTACTTTTGTACATTCATAGATGACTATTCTCGCAAAGTATGGGTTTACTTCTTGAAGCACAAGGATGAGGTGCTCAAGGTCTTTAAGACATTCTTGCAGCTTGTGGAGAATCAGAGTGGTCAGAAGCTGAAGTGCTTGAGAATTGACAATGGTGGAGAGTACGTTTCCAAAGCTTTTCAAGACTTTTGTGAAGCAAAAGGGATTAAGCGGGAACTTACTGCACCATATAATCCTTCACAAAATGGGGTTGCAGAACGTATGAATAGAACCATACAAGAGAAGGTCAGAAGCATGTTGTCAAATGCTGAGTTGCCTGATGGATTTTGGGCTGAAGTAGTGGCTACAGCACTCCATTTGATCAACAGGTCTCCCAGTAGGGTTCTGGATAAGAGTGCAGTGGCCGAGATGCTATGGACAGGCAAGGAACCTTTGTATAAGCATCTGAGAGTCTTTGGTTGTGAAGCTTATAGCCATATTCCTAAGGAGTTCAGGAATAAGTTAGAACCAAAGAGCAAGAAGTGTATATTTCTTGGCTACGGAGAATCGGGCGAGATGGGTTACCGACTTTGGGATCCTAAGTCCAGAAAACTTATTCGTAGCAATGATGTGCATTTCAATGAAGCCAAGTTTCATGCTAAGCCAGAGAAGATAGAGGAGATCAGAAGAGTTGTCTCCAGGGAAGATGGACCTAGTGCTAGCACATCAAGACAGCATGGTCAGGCTTAGGAACAGCCTATAGTGGCTAGAGAGAAGAATCAGTTGTGGTGAGACGTTCTGAGCGTGTCTCCAAACCACCTGATCATTATGTGCCATCTCTAAATTATGTCATGCTCACAGATTGCAGAGAACCATCTTGTTACAAGGAAGCATTACAAGTGGTTGACTTCAAAAAATGGCAGTTGGCCATGCAGTCAGAGATGACGGCTCTGCATAAAAACCAGACATGGAAGCTAGTTAAATTACCACAGGGAAAAAAGGCTCTACCTTGTAAATGGGCTTACAGGTATAAGATCACCGCTCATGATAGTCAACCAAAGTACAAAGCAAGGCTTGTTGCCAAGGGATTTAAGCAAGAACAAGGCATTGACTTTTGTGAAGGCTTCTCTCTAGTGGTGGTTAAGATGACTACATTGAGATGCTTTCTTGCATTGGTTGCTATATTGGATTTGGTGTTGCACCAAATGGATGTCAAGACAGCGTTCTTGCATGGTGATTTAGATGTGGAAATTTACATGCAGCAGCCAGAAGGGTTTGTTGAGAAAGGCAAGGAAGATTTGGTATGCCAGTTGTTAAAGAGTCTTTATGGCTTAAAACAATCACCAAGGGCATGGTACCATAAGTTCCACCAGTTTATGCTTTCTCAAGGCTACAAACGTAGTGAGTTCGATCACTGTCTATATACAAAGAAGGCTAAGGATGACAGTTGGCTGATCCTTATTTTGTATGTGGATGACATGTTGATTGCTGGCAAACACTTGGAAGGAATTTCAGCTTTGAAGTCAAAGATGGCAAAATCGTTTGACATGAAAGACATGGGTGAGGCAAGTCATATACTTGGTATGCGCATTGAGAGAGACAGATCAAAGAAGTTGGTTTGGTTATCTCAAACAGAGTATATTGACAAGGTTTTGCAACGTTTGAATATGGAGAAGGGAAAGGCATTGAGTGTTCCATTGCCACCATATGTGAAACTTAGTAAACAAGATTGTCCTGTGTCTGAGGAAGAAAAGGTTGAAATGGATAAGATTCCATATGCATCTGCAGTGGGTAGTTTGATGTATGCAATGATTTCTACATGTCCGGATATTGCATTTGCAGTGGGATTGGTTAGAAGATATATGTCAAATCCCGGCAAGAAACATTGGGAGGCAGTGAAAGGTATCATGAGATACTTAAAACATACAAAGAGTATGCGCATATTCTATGGTAGTCAGGATTTGAGTGTCAGAGGATACACTGACTTAGATTATGCAGAAGACTTGGATAAGAGGAGATCTACATTAGGCTATGTCTTTACATTGGCTAGAGGTGCCATATCATGGCGATCTCGATTACAAGATTGTGTTACGCAGTCTACTACAGAAGCTGAGTATGTTGTAGCAAATGAGGCATGCAAAGAAGCTATTTGGCTTGGTAGATTGGTAGCAGACTTGGGAATCAAAGTAGATATGCTAGAGTTATATTGTGATAGTCAAAGTGCTATACAATTGGCAAAGAATCCAGTGTTCCATTCGAAGACTAAGCATATTGATGTGAAATATTTACTTCATTAGGGAAGTACTTGAAGACAAGCATATACAACTGCTAAAGATCCACACCAAGGACAATCCTGCTGACCTACTCACAAAGGGACTTCCAGGAGAGGGCTTTGTGCATTGTCGTGAGTTATTAGGCATTGGATAGATGGCAGCCATGTAAATCTTTGTACATTTATGTTCATAGATTTACAGTTACTTAAAGTGACACATTGGACTTTAAGTGGGAGGTTGTTGGGATTAAAGCCCAAGTGGCCTCTTATACGGATATGGCCGCCCACCTGCCTAACTCACTTATCACTAACTCTTTGTATATACTCACATATACTTTTGTGGATAATAAGGTTTTGGGAGATAACCCTTCAAACGATTCTCTGCGTACTGTGTAAGCTCTCTATGTATCTCTGTGTGTGTGTGAGAGAGTCGATCCACGCTCCGCTCCGCAACTTCATCCAACTGCTAACACTCCCCCCCTCCCTAGTTCATGTCGTCCCCGACATGGCAGTAGAGCTGCTTCTTTAGTGGAGGCTTTCTCTCATCTTTAGAAGGGACTCATATCGCGCATACTGGGCGAGTAACGTCGGGCCGAATATATCTGTGTTGATGGTGAAGAAGCTGGTGTAGAAGGCTTCTTCAAAGGCCTGGAGGTGATAAGAAGGCAAAAACATAATTCTCTAATATAGTGCATGTATCACCTCGTGAGAAGGCTGAGAAAACATATCGTAGGCACATCTGTATGTATCTTGGAAGAAAAAGATACTGTTTGTCGCCTATCCAGGTTTGAAGGTTTCGAAGACCGCCAGAAGGGTTTTACATATTTTTCTCAGCATGATGCAAGATAGGTCAGGCGAGCCAGTGAACAATTTGATGGCGCCCGTTAGGGTTTTCACCATGTATTGCTCACTCATTCTCTCGCCTGCCTTCAAGCCTGGCAGCTTTGGGTAATTGAGCCAAGTGGGTTGGCTTCTCTGCAACAGCTCTCGGGCTTTCCATGTCCTCATCCTTGGTAGAGGGAAAAAACTGAGGTTGTCTCTGATTCTTTTGGGTGCCTCTACCAGATGAATTAGATATTGCGGATATTTTGTGAGCCATGCCTTTCTCCACCTGGGTTGAGAATCCACTATCAA
Source organism: Adiantum capillus-veneris (assembly GCF_014529385.1). Classification (NCBI taxonomy): domain Eukaryota; kingdom Viridiplantae; phylum Streptophyta; class Polypodiopsida; order Polypodiales; family Pteridaceae; genus Adiantum; species Adiantum capillus-veneris. The sequence goes on from NC_140959.1 coordinate 9,491,174, forward strand.
CTTAACTCCTTCAGGTTTGGAGATATCTGCTTTGTATAATGGCACTGTTGGCTCTTCTTTTATCCGTTTCTTGATAGTAGCAGCTTCATACTTTAGAAGTGAATATGGGAGAGAAGGCTATAGCCATTCACACTGAATGACATTGGCATCTATCTTTTGAATGGTCATTGATTTAAACACTCTCTGCTCCCACTCCAATGCTTCTTTGGCCGTGTCTCTTATTGCCGCTTCTATGGCCTTCGGCAGCTTTTCTTCTTCTTCTTGTGTCAGATCCTGGGGTTCTTGTGAGGGTCCCACTAGGATGTCCTCTTGCATGGTGGTGTCCACTGGATCTGACACATTTTCTATGTCAATACCCTCCATTGCTGATGGCCCGGTGCTAAACTGTTGCTCTTCAGTTTGTTGTTGGCCTTTTAACTCTTCTATCTGCTTCTGAAATGTCTTCTTTGCCTCTTCAGCTTGATCTCCCGTGTTTACTAGGAGGTCATTCAGATCTGCATTGATTTTTTCCGCCTCCTCAAGCTTCCTCTTGATGGCTTCGTTTTCTGTTTGCCATCTCTGAAATTCCTTGTCCATCTTTCTTTTCACAGCTTCTAGCTCATTTTTCATGGCCTGGTTCTCTTCTTCCAAGCGATTTTGCATTACAAGAGATCCCTCAGCCAGCATCCGTCTTTGCCTCTTCTCCAGTGTTAAATCCTTTTGGAGTACCTTCATTTGTTCTTCATACAGGTCACTTTCTGAAGTTGTGCCAGTCGAGCTAGCAGCTCTGACTCTAGCCGGGGATGCCGTTAGCCTTTGGATGGTCTGATCTTTTACTTTAATCTGGTCTTTTAACTCTATTACCTCATCCTGGCTTGCCTCATGTTCTATCTTGGCCTTTTCCTTGGCATTCCTCAGGGTTTCAACCTCTTTGGACTCTTCAGCAAGTTGTAGAGTCAGATTGTCCCTCTCTCTCTCCGCATCTGTCAATGACTTGCTGATTTTCTTGTATTCTTCCTCTGCTCTTTGGAGTTTGTGTTCGGTTGCCTGATTCTATCGTTCCATATCCTGGCATCTTTGTAATGCCGTGTCCAGAGTGGCTTGCAGCTCTGTTTGTTTCTCTATATGCTCTTGGCCCTGTTTTTGCAGTGAGTCCACTTCAGCTTTGATATGCACTTCGTTTGTTTTGAGAGTATCAATCTCACTCTCAGTGGCCATTGATCTTGCTCTGAGCCTGGTTAGCTTTTGCATTACCACATCCCAATCATTGGTCGGTGGCTGTAGGTCCACTGTATCGATGGGGCCATCTCTTTCAATTCTACTAACTGAAGGCTCTTCATCTGTTCCTTGGGCCTTGTGCTTGTCAACTCAAAGGCTACCATAGCTGCCTCTTCTCGAGAGTACCCCGCAGTTAGTAGATCAAGAAATATTCTAAAATTTCTTTCCTCTGGATGTAGCTACTCATCTTTTGGTTCAGCTTCTTCTTTCTGCTCTTCCTCTTTGGTCTTCTCTTGCTTGGAATCTTCTTGTTCATCAGGTATGTCCAGCTCCTCTTTTTGTTGGGTTTGTGGAGGGCTAATAGGAGGTGGTGATGGTGGTGGGCTGGATTCCCTGCTTGACGGTGGAGTTGTTGGCTTCTTCTTGAAATCTCGATCTGCCTTGGTTTTTCTCTCTCTTTCTTGGCCTTCCTGCTCTTCGAGCAGCTGCCGTCTCACTTCGTCCACTTCTTCTTCTGTAAATGGGATATTCGGGATATTCTCCACCGTAGCATCTAAAATCTCAAAGTTTTTGATATAGTCTTCGAACCGATTCCGGTGAACCCTTCGAGATGAGCCCGACATGGCTTCAAGGGATGGCTTCCACAACTCACTTAGATCTCCTTTGAGTGCTCTCTCGGCTCTGAAGCTTTCCATTAGTCTTTCTAGCTGCGCCGCTTTCTGTGACTTGGTTTCTTTGATTGGCACTTGTAGACTTTCTTTCTTTCCCTTCTTCGACTCTGGCGGCTCTTCTAGCACGGTCTCTAACCGACGCTTCAATCGTGTGGCTACCCTGGGTGCTTTGGGAGGTTCTTCTTCTTTATCTTCCTTTAGCTTTAGCCAATCATTCTTTGAGGGAGGTTTAGGCCAGTTTCCCTTGGCATGCAATGCTCCATAGACAACTTTTGTTATCAGCTCACCAGGTACAATATAGGTGGGATTTCTGTTTCCCATCTTCACTAGGTTGTCGTGGATGTAAGCGGCATAATTTATCTCTTTTGGTTTGCCCTTCTGCATTGCCCAGGTGAAGGTGGTAGCAATGGCTCCAGGTGGCATCATGTATTTTTGTGGCCGCTTTGTACACATGTGGAAGTATTGATTGTAGAGTTGGCTCATGATAGCCACTTTTGGGTTTGCAATATCTTCAAATGTGTAGTTGTTCTTCTTTTTCGAGTAGACCTTGACTTCATCTTGCCTCTTTGTCACACTATCTCCTTTGTTTGAGATGTCAAGTGCGGCTGCCACCACCCTCTCTGTGATGACAATCATGGTATTTGGCTTGCCTTGCAGATCGGTGATTCGGGCCACTCCATCTTCCTTGATTGTGGTTACAAATTCCCACACTCTTTTGATGTCAATTCCTACTGGCAAAGCTTCAAAGTAGTTGTGGAGGTCCAGCTTCTCCAAGTACTCCCCCATCTTGCTCGTGACAAATTCATTGAGCTCTCGTGGTATCATGGGTAGCTCTACTGCATTTCCTTCAGGATCTTTGAATACTCCTTGGTAGATTCTCAAAATCATTGGACTCTACAGATCATCTTGAATCCATGTGCTGGTGGGCTTCAGGGTTCCTTCTGGGATCACAAATGGCTCCACTTCTTCCAAGTAGTCTTTTATAGTCATCCTCTTCTTGTTTGCAGGTGATTTTGTGGCTGCCATGGATCCTGTTGCACTTAGTAGTCCGAAGTTAGCGTTTTTTCCATTTAGCTGATAGACTGAGTTCTAAATACCCAAATGACTTGAAAATTGAAAATAAAACTTAAAAGGAACTAGGGAAACTCTGCATTTTACCACAGTAGCTTTCTGGCCAAAAAATTATCATTTAAACATCCTACATGTAGGATGTCTAACTTGTCTGTTTTTGGTGAAACTTGGTAGGCTGGTGGCCCTTGACCTGTGCAACATGGCTATGTAATTGGAATTGGGTTTGGGCATCAAAAAGTGCAATTTTGGGCAGATTTAGGCTTTAGGCTCACAAATTGGGTAGGATGTCCTCAACAGGTGGCAAATGATATTCAAGTGGGTTGAAAGTTGATATACAGGCTTCTTACACCATGTTAATGGTTTCCATGAAGTCAGATCCTGCACAGTAGGCGAAAATCACACTGGAGACATCCTACACGTAGGATGTCTATTTTATCAAAATGACTTGAATTTGGTTCTGGGGTTAGCCCTTAGCATGTGGAACATGGCCCTGCTCTTGGATTTTGATTTGGATAAGCATTGGTGTTGTTAAGAGCATGTGTAGTGTTTTTAGGCTCAAAAAGTGCATCTTGGAGGTGTTGGGGGCCAAAGGTGATGGGAATGGCTTGAAATTTGATACATGAGCTTATGAAGGTGTTATAAAGAGATCGAGAACTCAAAAATACCAGCTGGAGGTCAGATAGGTCATTTAGACATCCTATATGTAGGATGTTTATTTCATCAATTTTCACATCTGACCCCACAGTGAGCTTAGCAATGTACCCATGAGTATATTGTGCAAGTTTCATGTGATTTGGACTAGTTTTGGTAGGTCTATGACCCATTATTGCCTCTATGCTCTGACTTTTGCGTTTTTTGATGCGTATGAGGTCAACTTTTGTCCAAATGTGATGAAACTTGGTGGTTAGCATGTACAGGCTATTCAGAAACTGTGTGTGATATGAGATGTTGAGTTTGGTTCCCAGATGTGGCCTTGAGACATCCTACCTCCTGATGAAATTTATGTGAGAAGTGCTACTGGTGCCTGCCCTGAGTCCCTTTTAAGCCCTATTTCAACAAAAAAGTCAAATAGATAGAAAGAGACTCCCTGTTTGGCTTTCAGAGCCTCTGAGCCGTTTTTTGACTCTTGAAGTGCTTTTCGGCGATGAAATTTCTTGATGTTAGTCTCCATAGCTTCACGGTTCCTCGGGGATCCTTGCCATATGGTTTTTGTCTACTTTGGCTTCACCGGAGCTCCGTTTGGCAATTTGTCGCTCTGAAAGCGCCCGTGGTTGTGTTTACATGTCGTTGATGACTTGTGGTGGTCTACCACCATAGGACTTGGTTGTTGATGGTCTAGGAAAGCCGCTCGTGAAGTTTGGTGGCAAACAGACATGCGTTTGGTCGTGAGAGTTAGTTGACGCTTTGTGTGTCTGATGCCATTTCTGAAGCTTAGTGCGGCTTCGGGTCACCTTATGGCCATGTGGGCTATCTAGACTTGTTGAGCATGTCGAGATGCTCCTACGCATGAGTTTTGGTAGCATTTGGGCGCCTTTCCACCAATTTACCATTTGGTGGCCTCTTGCAGGGCTCTAGAAGTTAGGGTTTTTCTCGATGGTTTTCTACCGCCTTTGGGCATTCAAAAGTGGTCTCCTATGCTAGGGTAAGCCGCCGATGAAGCCTCATTGCTTTTGGGTTAGCCGTTAGGTGGCCACTTCTACCTGTAGGTCTCTACTGCTCGCTTCCCGTGTGAACCCTACGCTAGTTTTCGCGACAAAACATCAAACATACGCTAAAATCTCAAGGTGGTGAGCCTACCTCTCATGTATGGAGCCTGTCGGGTGGTCGTGCACGTCGTAGAAGCCGCTAGAAGTCCGGTTCGCTCTAGGTGGCAAGAGCTCTCTCTCAAGAAGGCTATTAATAGTAGAAATGAGCTTAAATGAAGTGAAAAAATCTTATAATGGGGGTCCCCGAACCACTTTCCATGAAATTTGACATGTGCTCCCAACTTCCTGCGAGATGCGGTTTAGGCTCAAAAAATTCTTGATTTGGACTGCATTTGCCTAGTTTCCGAGCGTTTCGGTCAAAATCTGGCCAAAACACGCTTTCCGCTCCATTCACATAATTGCACCCCCATTGTACCATAGGTTGTCCTATAGTCACTGATTATTCCCATATTTTTTGTTTTTCATTACGACCGTATTTCACCTGCTTTTTGTATTTTTGATTTTTTTCTGCCGATAATTAGTAAAATTAAAAAGAAAATAGCAAATTAAACCCAAAAAATCCCCAAAATTATAATGACTCAAAAATATCACCGCAAAACACTATATACACTCGCATGCAATTTTTATGGCCAGATTTCTCCGTTTTACCAATATTTTGCCCGAAAAATGGCTATTTTTACCTATATACACACACCTAGGGGCTCGATTTGGCCTTTGGCCCCATATACTTGTAGATTCATGCTGTATAAGGACATATGTACTTAGGTTAGTTTAGAAAATTCCGCCATCAAACCACAACCCTATAAAATAGTCGAAAAACATGCCCTTTTTTGCTCTTTTTACCATTGGGTCCGCATTTGAGAATGCCTCCCCCCCTCCTAGCCGGAGTCGTCCCGGACGACAAGGGATCGCCTTGGTGTATGTGCCGTGCATGGGTAAAAAATTGTGCTAATGCTCGGCCGTGTAATGTGGCCCTATAGGATGCATACGCGGTCCATGCATGGAAAAATCAATGATGTGCAAGAGGAGGTAATAAGCAAGATCCTTATTGGCATTCGCCGTCGAGGTTTCCTGTTTGTTGTTGATTTGGTTGGAGGATTTTCTTTGCAAGTGAAAGTTGTACCTCTACAGCTCGCTGTTTGATCCTCTTTCTTGCAAAAGTCGCTTGGTTTGCCACTGCTATCGATATGGCCATGGTTGTCTCCTTGGAGAGAATTGTCGTGGCGGAATTGGCCATAGTCTTTGTCTCTTTCGCTTTCCATTTGTAGCTTTGTTTTGGAGGTTTTTGTAGGTTTATTGCCACGTCTGCGATTGTCAATGTTGTGCTACTGATTGGCACCCACATTGATCGGTTTGCCGGTTTCATATGTAGTGTGTGTCTGCATGCCGATGTTGCTTGTACTGAAGGGAGTTCCTGTTGCTTTGGTTTCAGGATCCAAATGCGAGTCGCATTTAAGTTGTTACTAAGCATTCCCTTTGGGATCCATATCTCTTTTATTCCCTTGGTTTTTGGTTGAACTGTGTGCTTCTTTTGACTTCTTCTGTTGTATTGTGGTTTGTCTGCCATGTCACATCTATCCTTCCGCACCCATACTTGTTTGTCGCGTGTTGCTAACCTTGATCTTGGCACCGCCGTCTGTGTTGTTTTATGTTTGTAGTGAACATGGTTGGCAGTTCCCTGTTTGTTCGCCATGGGTATCGTGTTGTTCTTTAGTGGCACCCATCCTTTTGGTTCTTTATCCAGTGATTGTGTTGCTGCCATCTGGTTCTTCCGGGGTTGCTGAGCAAAGGCTACCACCTGTTGATCTTGTGCATGCTGAATTTTGACTGCATCCGCATTCCAATCTATCTGCACATTATACTCTTTTTACCAAGGTTGTCCCAACAACATGGGGTGTTGTGTGCTTTCATCCTCAACCACATAAAACTTGTGTGGGTAAATATATTGATGTAGTTGTACATGCAATATAGTCCAGTCCAATGTTTTTAGCGAATGCGATGTACTACTTTTCAGCACTTGTTGAGTAGGATGTAGACCTTTGGGCTTGAGCTGTTTGTATAATTTGTAAGAGATCAGATTTTCTTGAGCTCCAGAATCAAGCAATGCTGTCGATTCAACTTGATTGCTACCCACTTTGACTTCAATTATTGGCTCCACTGTGTCTTCATCAAAATTCGTTAGTCGAATAGCATTTATTTCGCAATGGTGATCCACATTGTTGTTGTTGTCGTAGAAGTCGTCTTTTTGCAATGCGTTCTTTCGCTTCTGCTTGGGCCTCTTCTCGTACCCTTTGTTTCTCTTTCATCCGTTGTTTTTCTTGATGGATTTGTTGAAGCATATCCTGTGTTAGTGGTAAATGATACTTTTTTAATCGACACCCACTAATCCAATTTGGCATTTCTTCCCCTGCTAATGTAGCAATCTTGACAGCTCCACTTTGTGATAAGTCACTAATCACAAAGGGTCCCATCCCTCGCTTTTTAAGTTTCTTGGCATGTTGCTTCAAGGTATAAACAAGTATATAATCACTTGTTTTGAACTCTTTCGTGCGTACATGCTTGTCAAAAAACTCTTTTTGTCTTCTCTTTTTAGCATAGATAAAAGCTACAGCTCTCAATCGAAGTTCATCTAGCTTTTCAAGATCATCTATTCTTGAAGAGAGCTCATGTCCTGTCCATTCTAAGTGTTTCGCTACTCATAGAGTCGGAACTAAAAACTCTATGGGTAATATAGCGTTTAGACCAAACACCATGTTGTACGGTGTTGTTCCTATTGATGTTTTGTAAGCTACCATGTATGCCCATAGTGTTGAGTGTAACTACTGATCCCAGTCTGTCCTTGACTCTGATACAATTTTAGTCAGAACAATGCACAGTGTTTTATTTGTGGCCTCGGCTTGTTCATTTGCCTGTGGATGATATGGAGCAGATTTTCTATGTATGACCATGAATTCCTCTAGCAGATATTCAATGACTTCATTAAGAAAATGTGTTCCTCGATCACTGACAATTTCTCTTGGTGGTCCATATCGTACAAAGACATTCTCATACAAAAATTGTGCAGTAGTTCGTGCGTCTGCTTTTTGTGTTGGCTTGGCTTCCGCCCATTTTGTGAGATAGTCCATAGCCACAATAATATATTGGGTATGGGTGCGATATGCAGGGGGTGAAATAGGCCCCACAAAATCAATGCCCCATTTTGCAAATACCCTTGCTCCCATCATTGGCCGTAGTGGCATCTCATCTCTCTTTATCGGCACCTTGGTGCGCTGACATGCGTCACAACGCTTGACAAACTCCTCAACATCCATATGCAATGTAGGCCACCATATTCCTGCGGTTAAGACAATTTTTTCCATCTTATCGCCTTAAAAATGGCCTCCACTTATGCCTACATATGCGTGTTCTAGAATCAGCAGATATTCACTTTCACTTGCATAGATTCTAAGTTGATTGTCCTTTCCTCGCTTATAGAGTTGATTCCCAATTAAATTAAAATCGCGAGCCTCTAGCTCTATAGCCCTTTTCCGTGCTTTTGTTATGTTTTTTTTGTGGTTAAGAAATCAATGATATATTGACTCCATGCAGGTGCAATGTTTACCTAAAACAGTGTCGCCTGATCCACTGGTCGTTTGGCACTACATATAGTACAATTGTTAACATAAGCACGTGTGTCAGCATACATAGTTGGCCAAAAAACCCCTAATTGTTTCAGTCGTTGGTGTGTTTTCATTGTTGAACAATGAAATGCACAATCCTGGACGTGTGATTCTTCAAGATAACACTCGAATTCTTCCGGATTTATACATAATCGTAGAATTTGGTCTGAGCCTAGATGATACAGTCGTCATGCAATCAACTGGAAGTTTTTTGTTTGTCGAATTGTTTGTTGTTGGGATTTTTCTTCCTTGTTATCAAACCTACCTCTAAAGGAAAGAATACTAACAATTTCCTGAGACCATTTGGATATCATTTCAATGTTGAATAGATAAGCATCAGGTATGTCATCATCTACTCCTTCAGGAGCTTCCCCGTTTTGCAGCCTTGAAAGATGATCCGCCCGTAGATGAGTTTTACCCTTTTTGACCACCACTGTGAAATCAAACTCTAGAAATATAATAAACAAGCTTACAATTTGTCCAGTATTGCATGGTTTATATACTAGATACAAAAGAGGTTGATGATCTGTGAAGAACACAAATTTGTTTGCAAGCAAATAATGCCGAAATTTCTTTACAGCATTAATCATTACTAACCCCTCTCTTTCAGTGGTTGTGTAGTTCTTTTCTGCAATATTTAACTGCCGGCTTGCATAACAAACTGGGAAATCCATTGTTCCGTCTCCAGGTTGAGCCAGAATACTCCCAATTGCATATGTAGATGCATCAATGTGAACATGGAATATCTTTTCCCAATCTGGTGCTTTAAGTACAGGAGCTGATACAAGGTTTTACTTAAGCTTTTGGAATGAAGTTTCACACTCCTCAGTCCAGTCGAAACTGACTAATAAGCGATACAGAGGTTGTGCAATGACTGCATACATATATATGAATCTTCAATAATCTCCATGAAGTGTCCCATGAAGGATTGTACTTGTTTGGCATTAGAAGGCCTGGGCAAGTCTACTATGACTTTGATTTTGTCTAGGTCAGTGGTTATGCCATTTCTTGAGACAATATGTCATAAGATGCGGCCTTGCCTGACAATAAAAATGTACTTTTCCGGGTCAATATGTTCTTCTCGTAGAAGAGAGTGTACACAGAGATCATCCATATATATTTCTAAGAATATTCTCAGGTATTCTTTGAACGCATGAGTCATTAATCTTTGGAAGGTAGCTGGGACATTGGTTAAGCCAAAAGGCATAACTCTATACGCATATATTTTCCATTCTGTGGCAAACGTTGTTTTGTGTTGATCCTCTATTGCAATTTCCAGTTGGTTATACCATGAAAACCCGTTTAGAAAGGAATAAGCCCGTTTCCCAACCACCCTCTCAAGTACATGTTCTGTGATCGGCAAGGGATAATTATCCCTTATGGTGGTTGCATTTACTTTTTTGAGGTTCACACACACTCGTAGCTTTGCATTCTTTTTGGGACAACCACAATAGGTGACACCCAATCTGTATGTTTGATTTCATAGATGAATTCAGCATCCATTAGCTTGTCAATCTCCTCTTTGATTCGTTTCGCAAATGTGTCATTATATGTGTAAGGACGCTGTTTGCTAGGTTTGGCATCTGATTTCAACGGAATTGGATGTTGGCATATCGATGGATCAACTCCTTTGAGGTCTTTGTAGGAGCATGTAAACACATCTTTATACTTCTTGAAAAGTTGTGTTAGCTGTTCTTCTTCTTCAGGCTCTAAATAAGTTGCTATATAGACCGGCTAACGCTTTTCACCTAGCGCAGCGAGGTCTATCCGTTTTGCATTTTCCGGCCCATCGTAAGATTTCTGGTTTATTCTTTCCCTGACTGGTGGTGTCATTATGATCTTTCTGTCCTGGATGGTGAATTTTTGATAGTGGGATGTTACATTCATGTTTCCTTTTTCTGACTCCTCCTTACCATCACTTTCTCCATCAGTAGTCCATACCTCTCGTAATGACCGTTTAGTTCTTGGTATTTCTTTTTACGCTCCAGTTTGGTCCACTATGGGTCTTTTTTTTTTCCTGTTTTAATTGTTGAGATTTTTTTGATTTTGTTTTTGTTTTAGTCTTCCGTACTTGTTTTATTTCCTCTTGCGTTCCTTCCCTTCGAACTTTTGAGAATCTGCCTCATATTTGGTCTTTTACACAATCCTCTGCTTTGACAAGAATTAGATAGTGAGTTTTATCTTTTATCCTGGGCATCAGGTTCTCTCTTATTTTGTTTTCTGCTCGTTTTTTTCTATAGCGTTCCTGGAGTCTGGGGTGTTGATTGGCAAAATCATAAAACTTGATATTCGCTGTTTTCTCCCCACGCTCGTTTGAGCTGTCTGAACACTCATTATCTGCATCGTTATTTACCTCCAGATGCTCAGAGGAGTTATAAAACTCTTCTTGTTCTGGTGGTTCTACAATCTCATCTCCTGTTGATATAAGACTTACCATGTAATAGGGTAGCACATCATAGCCGTCCTTATCGCAAAATTTTGTCATTGGGCTATCTGTAATGGTACAAACATCCAATGTTGCTAGTATGTGTTCCCATTCCAGAGGTTCTAAGGCATCTTCAAAAAAAGGTTCTGGAATATAATCCTTGTCCTCAATAACTCTTTCTAAGACGCATTCCTCTCTTTTTAAGCTCCCACAATGTGAAGCTCCGCACATCCATAGCTCTTTTTTTTTCCCTAACCATGCTGGGAGCTCGGACCCTGCCAATGTAGCTGAATCAAACTCTTCCACTGGTGTCTTGTCCACATCTTTGTAACTATGGTCTTTTAGGTGTATTTTAGTTGTAGTCTCGCCATGTCTGAGGTATATGTGGTCGTAACCCCAATCCTGGACCATCTTTAATTGTCTCATGAATGGTCTTCCCAAGATGATCTCGTAATTGTTCTTTTTGTCAAAATCGACTATTGCAAATGTATGCTCATACTCAATTCTACAGAAGGTGACAATTACCTTTTCTAAAAATCCTAGAGGCTTTTCCATGAACCCATATGCCAGTTGCAATTTCATTCTGGTAGCTCTCAAAGCCGGTTTTTCCCATTTTTTCCAGATTTCCTTGGTAGCGATAGTGACTCCAGCTCCACTGCCAAGAATAGCTTTGGAAACTACTCCTTGGAATTCTACTGGTAGTGTGGTATTTCCATCTTCTCCCTCGCAATACTCTCCAACCTTGTTTAAAGGTACTGGCCTAGTGTTTAGTTGAGGCTTGTCCAATTCTCTAATCCCTTCTTGAAGTTTCGAGGTGGGCTGTTTTACTCCAAATTTTTCTAAGCATTTGCCTACGGTGGTCCACATGTTTGGTCGTAACCTCAGGAGTTCGGCTAATGTGATTGTGTATGCCACAGGGGTGGACAATAACTCAATCAACCCTTGTGAATCCATCACTTTGTTAGAAGAAAGTCTTTGAGATGGGATTGCTCTCACCTCAGACTTGGCTTCATACTCCCCTAGGTAAGAGGGTAGAGTTTTTAGCGAGTCTGGTTGGCTGTGCCCTAAACTAATTGATCCCTGGTCTCCCCCTTGTGAATGCATATCAAAGTTCATTTGTGATCTTGCCTCAAATTCTTCAATGGGAGGTAAGATCTCATTTTTCTCTTTTCTCGTGCTATTCATTTGGTAATTCACCCTATTAGCTTCGTTGGCATCACAGATTTGCTTTCACAGGTCATCTAGACCGTTACAATCCTTACCCATTTCTATCAATGTTTTAGGCTGAAAACCATCAATTGTCTCATCTGTTGTATTTGGCACTATGATAGGTTCTCTCCTAGACTCAGAGGCATTCGTGAGTCTCTCCTTCGTGTCTACTTATTTCTCTAAAGTTGGTTTGATAGGGGTTGGAGCTGGTACTTCATGCCAACTTGCAGGTTTACCAAGCGGGTAGGATCTGTTTTAATCATCTTTCGACACATTTCCAACCTCTGTTTTTCTACTTCCGCATATGGATAAGTCATCCATCTTTGCTCTTGGGTTTGGTTGTTTTTGAGTCTGGCTTCGTAAGCTTTTAAAAGTGCGTCTAACTGCTTATTTACCTTTTCTGCCAACACTGATCCTCCTGATCTTGCACTTTTGGGTTCTGCTATTTCCTTGGGTGCTATGGTTGCCGCAGTGTGTGAGCTTAGACTAGCTAGATCCTCTAATTGCTCTAATCTATCCTTTGTGTGTTTTAACTTCTCGGATAGAGCCATTTGCTCTCGTTCTTTCCTGACTTTCATACGCGCCTTTCTAGCTTTCCAAGTGCTTCTCTAATTTTTCATTTCTGAACTTGGGGCATTGGTTTTTGGCTCTTCAATTATAGGTTCATTCGTCATTCTTTCCTGACTTTCATACGCGCCTTTCTAGCTTTCCAAGTGCTTCTCTAATTTTTCATTTCTGAACTTGGGGCATTGGTTTTTGGCTCTTCAATTATAGGTTCATTCGTCATTCTTTGAGCTTGGGCTCGTGTCACTGCCTGAATAGGTATTACTGTCTCGTTTTCTGACCCTCCACTGGAAGGCACTGCTTCCATCATGTTCAAGGTAGTTTTTGCTCCTTTGCTCGGGTTCTTAGGGCAATCAGGAATCAAATGAGTAATTCCACACTCGGTGCAATATGCGTTGAATCTAATGATTTCATCATGAGGACAATCTCTTAGCCAATGGTCTCCACCACACTTGTAGCAGGGTCCCTTAGGCTGTTGAGGTGCTCCTTGAGCTCCTCTTTGTTGGTATGCATGTCTCTGCCCGCCCATGCCTCCGTTGGCTATGAACAACAATGTTCGTTCATCCAAGCTATATCTTCCTTCTCCTGTTACCCGTGCAGCTGTTGGTGGTCCTGCACTTCCCATCATTCTCCCAAGGTTCTGGCATTGGGGGTTCTTCTGGTGGATAATAGACATGATTTTTAGCATATCCATTGGGATCTTCGTAATATGCATGCATAGGCACCAAAGCCTTCTATTCTAGTTCGGTTACGGTTGGTGTGTATCTTATGCCGACTGGTCGTAATCCTGGTAGGGGTGGTTGCTGCCCCAACACTGGTTGTGGTCTTTCTATGCCTACAGGTCCTGGTAGGTTGCCTGCTTGATACCTAGGCATCGGTGGAAGTTGAGGAGATGCTACCTGAGCCTGGGGAGCATAAGGTCGTTCCCTCACATATCCCTTGTTATAATAACATTCCTCCGTCACATGGTTTGTCCATTTTATTCAATAGCACACCACTTTGGCTGTTTAGCCTGAGGTTTGGCATACATGTTAATCTTTTTTAGCACTTCCTCTACAAGCTGCTCCTGGCTTACAACTACTTCTCCTTTTGGTGTTGTCTTAGCGGAGTTGCTTCCACTTTGTTGTGAGGGTGAATCGTCATCAAGATCCTTGAATTCATCCTCTTTATAGACCGCACAATTGTCTACAAGGTAAAGAGCCTCCTTAGTTAACTCATTTAACGTCATGCTCCTCTTCATATGTAAGTCCTTCTGGAGATCTGCATTTCTCAATCCTTGAATACATATAAGCATAAGTCTGGACTGAGTTGGCAGTTCCTCCACAGGGCAGAACTTAGCATATCTTTTTAGTCGTAGGGCTGCCTTTCGCACATACTCCCCTTCTTTCTGTTTGAATTTATGGATTTGTGAGACTGTATTATGAGCTATCCACCTTTCTGAGAATTCCTCGATAAACTCGTCAAACACCTCCTCCATAGACTCAAAGTCTCTACGCTCCACAGAGTCAAACCAAGTAGCAGCATCCTCCTCTAGGGTCAGTCCAAACCCTGCAAATTGGGTAGGGAAGTCTAACACCTCTTCAGCTCTAATTACACGCACAAAGGCTGCTACATGATCCCTAGGATCTCTATTTCCCGTGTATTTCTCGTTTACCCATTTTTGCACCTGAGAAGGTCTAATTCTACGATGCTCTACAAATCTCATCATTGGTTCTCCTCGTCCTACTCGATATACCTCCTCTGGCCTTCGGTAGTGGGCGGGTTCCTCTCCCAGTGGTGCTCCTAAGACATAATTTCTGACAGTTTTTGCAAGAGATGGTTCATCTCTTCGAACTCGTTCTATGGGTTGTCTTCCAGTCTCTGTTGACCCTTGAGTTTTTGTCTTACTCTCACCTTGATACCGTGGCTAGAGTGGTGGTTCTTGTAAATCCCTTAGCCCTCGTGCGGTTGGATAACCATCTCGGTTTCGGTATTGTTCTAATGTTGCACTCTGTCGAAGCCATGCCTGCAATGATGGTTGGGTTGCTGGTTGGTTCTGGTAGTTGAATGTCTGTTGTCGGGTAGAATGCGAGGTCGCATCATACTCTTCTGAAAATAGATTTGTCGACGTGCTAGGGGTATAGGTGACCCTTGGCACTTCTTCGGGGGCATATGTTGATATCTCTAGAGGTGTTGCATTTTCTACCTCCTCTGGGAGAATATGTTTGTATTCTCGTCTATACCTATCAACAAAATGATATCCTTCCCCATAGCAATTTCATAAGAGAATAAGTAAAGAACCTTGTCTTTGCTTAATTCGTTTGGGTAGGGTTCTTTGCATCGAAAATAAGAGACTACTCCCTTGCTCTCATGCTTGTCAATTCCCACATTCTCATTATAGGTAGAAACCCTGGTTGTTTTCTTATTATACATAAAAAGAGCTCTAGGTCGATCAATGTTTGGAAGTGGTTCTTGAGTTTCTGAGACCATTTTTCCTTTTGCCACGTTATCTCCATATCTATGTAATCCTCAGGGTTAGTAACTATCAGATAGTGGTTCCCTTTTCGTCTCGGAATCTATCTACATCATCTTAGACTCGAATTATCTCCAGTCTCTGAGCATGTCTTTCTTCTATACACATACACTTGCGTCCTCGATAGTCAGAATAAACTAGGGCTCCCATCGAGTTTGTTCCTTCTAAGAAGATTATAGTGAACTTGGAATCACTCAAAGGATTTTGGGAGGTGCTTCCTCCTAGCATTGGTCCTTCATCGGAGAACCCTCCTTGCTGTTGACTACCCATCATGAAGAAGGACTTATCAGATGAAGTGTCAGTATCACTGCCCTCCTCAATGATCGGTGCTAGTGGATCTAGCCTTGCCTGAGTTACACTCTCCTCGGTGGACACTAAGCTACCCTGATCACCTGCCACCTTTTGATCTCTAAGAATGTGTCTTCCTGATCTTAAATTCATCAAACTTAGCAATGCAATTTAACACAAATCCAACCATTCACTTGGAAAAGGATCAGTTTCCGCACAACTTCTTGCTTTGCCACTGGATATACCTGTACGCAAGCGTTTAATTTCGGCAATTGAATCAAAGCATTTAGCCGCTAGAGGTGGTCTTAGTAATGATTGGTATAAATGGAGGGTTAACCTCAACCACTACTGTATTTTATACACTTCGGATGTTCTTGATTAGGTCTGCTAATCTGGAACTGTACTTCCCTCGGATGTTGGTCAATGTATCGGGAAAGTCTTAATTCCGTCTTTGCTCCGTCAAAAGGTCAAACAAGGTCCAAATTCACTTCTGAAAGAAGTTCTGGAACTCTTAAGTCAATTGGAACATCACTCTATTTCCTCTGTTAGCTTTTCTCTTCACTAAGTCTCTATAGACATCTTACGCGTAGGATGTCTACCTACTCTATTTTGCCTGGAGTTTGTACTATAGATTCCCCTTGATGTGCTGAGTCCACAGTTGTTTTTACTTTTTGATTTGGACACCTATAAGCTAGTCAATTGATCAGAAATCTGTTCCAACAGCTTGATGTTGGTATGACTAGTGACTAGGAGGCTTGCCTTAGGCTATACAACACCCAGCTATGCCTACAATCAGTTTTTGGCTACAATTTCATGCATTAGAAATCCTACACGTAGCATGTCTAACTGCTCAAAATGGCTTCAAATGCAAAGCACAGACTCCTCTTAAGGTGTTGATCACTTTGGTATGCTAAAAAATGAGTTTGGAGTGCTAAATCACACAGAACACATCCTACACGTAGGATGTCTATATGGCATGTTTGACCCCAAACTTGAGCCATAGCTCCCCCTTGATGTCAGCAACCCAATGTTATGCTTAGATTTTAGTTTGGATTTCAAAAGACCCCAATTTGAGCTATCCTAGCCCTTTTCAGTCAAAATTGCTAAAGTCTGTTTAAAACCCAATTGAGATGAAACCTTTCTAAGGCACTCAATAAATCATGTAGATCATTCTCATGCAGCCATCATATGGTTTTGGTCTTAAAATAATGCCTTGGTACAATTTGGGTAGGATGTATGGCAATTTCCTTCCTATTTGGCCTTATCCTGTCAAGATATGGTCAAACTTCCACTTTCTAGGTGAAAATAGGGTAAAATCTACCTTCTGAACACACTGGTCAACTCAGAATTTCAAAAGTTTCCACCAGAACACCATGTAGACATCCTACACGTAGGATGTCTCCTGGCTTAAAATTTAATCTTTTTCCTGACAGAAATGCTCCTAATGCTCTCTAGCTCTATCAGAAACACTCACAAAAACTTTTGAACTTCACTTCAGCCTCTAAACACTCTTTTTCGTCTTTTACAACCTTGTGATGAGCCTAACAGCAAATATAACATGCATGAAGTGCTCCAGATAATAAATCATGATGTCCTACTTACCCTACTCCTACTCATCATGTGAGATGGTGATATTGGTGTCTCAGTTGCTTCCTGGCCTCTCCGGACTCTCAAGCTATCCTTTCACCGCCTCTACCAATCTAACTCCTACTCTCTACATCACAATTCAACTAATGCCTAAAACTATCTAAGTCTACCTAAGTCAAAGGATCTAGACCAGACACTCACTCCCTAGACTCCTCCTAAGACCTAGAGAGTCCTCCACCCTCTGATCCTATCTAAATGTAAAATGAGACTCTGGCAAGCCAGAGAATCCCTATCCTCAAGGACTAGTCTCGGTCACCTACCTAGGGTTTTCGTCCCTAGCAACGACGCCAATGTTGGTGGATACGCCATGACGGACATGCGTCAGCACAGCGAGAATGCAAGCATAGGGTGTCAACCTACACTCGACCGACTCTCGACTAATTCCTATAGAGGTATCTACCCAATGTCTAAGCTACAGCCTTCAGGAGTGCATAAGAGGAGATTTCCTACAACACTTTCAAGAGCCGAATACCCATCAAACGTTCTTGAAACGCCACAGAACTTGAGGGAAACCCTATAAACACCAATAGGTCGCTCTCCCGAAGGTCCATGAACCAAAATCCCAACCCTAAACACCTGCTGCAAAATCACGTAGGATGTTTGGTCAAAATTTGCAGGTCGTCGTTTCCGAAAACTAAAGTGCCTAATGTGTAGCTCTACTCAATGCGAACGCGTGGATATGCTGAAATGCAAAAACAGACAACATATGCTCACCGAATCACCAGATGTAGCTAGTGGGTTGAGTTGGCAAAACTAGACCGTACACCCGCAATGTAGGTGTTGGCGCGTAGCTCTCGTTGGGGACAACACGCTGCACTTCTCCGCACTCGATTCCGACCACCGGTGCGCACGTAGTGTCAAGATGAAACTCTCACTCTCTCTTGTACATAGTACGCTCACTCACACAGACATAACTTTTTTAAAATGACAAAGGTCCTTTTCATTAAGGTCAAAAGTGGTATACATACCTTACAATCTCAAACCCTAATGTTCCAATTTAACCATCTACTCAATCTAAATGTCAAAAATGGGATACAATCTGGAAGCTTCTGCAAGCCCCACTATTTACAAAGGTGAA
Source organism: Adiantum capillus-veneris (assembly GCF_014529385.1). Classification (NCBI taxonomy): domain Eukaryota; kingdom Viridiplantae; phylum Streptophyta; class Polypodiopsida; order Polypodiales; family Pteridaceae; genus Adiantum; species Adiantum capillus-veneris. The sequence continues at coordinate 9,509,201 of NC_140959.1, forward strand.
ATGTCAATTTTCTCAATTATAGAATAATTTAAAAAAAAGAAATTCCGCCAAGCAAGCATTCTATGTAGGGTGTGTCCAACTGCTAACATCTTCTCAGGATTTCTTTCTGTATTGATTGATTTTGTTGTGGTAATGTCCTTGGGTTGAGATTTTTCAACATTGGCTTTGTCTTGATCACCTGCTTCTATTGATGTTGACTTGTATGATTGTGATACTACACCTTTTTCTTGCAATTGTTGAGCATTGTCTGCCTGCATTTGAGTAACCTTTGACTTTTCTGTCACGTTTTTTGGCAGCTTGAGGCTTTGCATCATCTTCAGGTAGTCCTTGACTTTAGTCGGGCCATCCGTATGGGTTTGTACAAGGTCATGATCTTGCTGATATTTGTTACCATGTGCATCTCAATATGCATCTATGAGCTTGGTCCCATGCAAATGTTTGAACACTATGGGATTTGTTGACTTTTGGCTTTGACTTGTGGAGATCAAATGAAACTTTTGTCCTTGATGATCTTCATAGAAGAAATTTTCTGCAGATTTTGATGGGATCTGGGTCAGTGGAAAACTTCCAACAACCATATGATCTTCCAATGGTTTTTGCTTTGAAGGGGTTTGCTGGCTAAAGGCTCTAGGGCTTCTAACTGGTGTAGCATTTCCTGGTACAAGAGCTGATTTTGATGGATTTACAGCTCCCCCCTTCCTAGTGTGGTCACTATAGCCTGCTTCATTGTAAGAGTTCAATTTTTTTTGGCTCTGGGTTAGTCTCACCTTCTGTGGTTTTAGGACCCAAGGCATCATAGATGCTAGACTCTCGTCTATAAATACGATTGTTTTGGTCAAAGTTTATGCTCGTTTAGTCCCAACATCGAAGCTTGATTTCCGATGGAGGAGAGTTTGGCTCTAAACAGATTTCTGAGTTCACTTGAGTAATATCCTTCAGCTCTAGAGAGGATGGGCTATAATAAATTCTTTCCTCTGAAATGAACCATCCTTTGTGATCTACCACTGGATGCACTTCTATGAGTTGGTATGTAGGCCGTTCAAACACTGGTTGATCCTTTTTGTACAGTTTCCCTTTTTTGTCTACATAGTGTGCATATGAATTATGGGTGCCATACAAAGCTAACAACATTCTGTTTGATGTGTCCCTTAGACTCGTGAATGATTGCACAGTTGTGGCATTGGATGAAAAATCACTTGCAAATCTAACAGTCTTTTCAACATTTGGTGATATCTGGACACCTTGACCAAATTCATACAGGAATTTGTTGTTCAAAGAATGAATTTTAAGCTTTTCATGTGAAGGCACATCTATATGCTGATTTTGAACTTGCAGTGCTTTTACTGGTGCTTCTAACGGTAATGCAGAATCAGTTGATTGCATTAATAGTGACGAGCTAGATGCACTTACATCAAGATTCACATTTCCAATTTGCTCTATACCTTGCTTGGCGACAGTTGATGCGTCCTTGTTTTCTGGATTTCTTGGAAAATCTTCAAAAAAACGCCCACCATTTCATCCACAATCTGAGCAATACACCATGATTGGTGGTATTTCATTTGGTTCTGTCATGTCAAGCTCTAGCCGAGAAGTTTTTGCTTCTATACTGGCCAAGTTGTCGGCATCTTCTTTTAAAACACTAAGCATCAAGGTGTAGACTGCTCCGTCTTGACCTTTGTACTGTCTTTGGCTCGGTTCTCCAATTAGACTGGCTTCTATTGGCTGATCGGTTGGATCTTGCAATTTTGGCTCTCGACAATAGATTTGACCGCTATAGTCCAAGTACAATGACCTTGATGGCATCTACACTAAATGGATGATTTGCTGGCTTGTGCAGGTTGTTGGATAACCACTTGGGTTGACTTTCTGAACTTCTATATGCACTTCATCTTTGAGCTTGCAATACCTGGCTCCAAGAAGTCTGTGAACATCTGGGAGTTTTTTGAATCTTGCTTTACTCTGATTAATAGGATCTTGGCTCTTGTGTTAATTTTGCCACTCATAAGATACCTATGACCTTCCGGGTCTGTATATAAAACCTTATCTCCATTGTAGCCATATAGGTGTAAAGTATACTCTGTTGCAGTTGTGCATGTGTTGCTACTACTACTGGTTAGCTTCAGTTCTCGTGCATTTGAACTCTTAGCTCGACTTGACTCCATGTTGTCTTGGCCTCTAAGAACTATATCTTAGCAGATTTTGGTATTGATTAGTAGAATTACTCCTACTCGAGTTTGATAAGACTGCTTTTGCCAAAGTACTTTTGGCGGTTGATTGTTCTTAGACTCACAAGAGTTGATTAACTCTAGCTCAAAAGTGTCAGAATTGATGAAGATTTGGGCTTTGAATAGCCTAATCTGCAATCTAGAAACTGAGTGAACAGTTCAATTTGGACCCGATGGAACCCAAACTTGACCAGTGGCCTTGTATTATGTTGTTCTAACATTGTAAAAGCTCAAAAGTCTAAAATTCCGTCTCTGGGTCCCAATAGTAAATAATCACGATTATTTATTTTTCTCAGTTTTTACACATTTTAGGCTTGTTTTGCCAAGTAATCATTTTGTTGTGGTCTCTGGACAAGTTTGGTTGAGTTTGAATAAGATTTGTCCAAGTTATCAACTATTTAGTGTCCGCAGACTCTGATTTCAAGAATTTGGCTTAAGTCTCAATTTTGTGATCCAAATTTCACCAAATTTGATTTGTGGAGTCTACTTGATATGCTTGACCATGTGGTATAACTCAGTTGTGCAAAATTTCTCAATTCTGGAGCAAATGTAAATAATCACGATTGAGTTTTTTTTTTCAACTTCTTGCCAAAATGTTGATACCAACTGGTTAAGCAACTAAACTTAAGCTCCCTAGCCAAGTTTCACCAAGTTTGGAAAATCCCTGCTCACATTTGTCAACAGTTTTCTGTTTGCAGATTGACTTTACAAATATGGTCACAATTTTCACTTCAATGATCCAAATCTTACTAAATTTGATTTGTGGACTTAATATAACATGCTAAAACTTGTGGTATGCTTAGTTGGTCAAAAAAGTTGAAAATAAGGCAAAAATAAATAATCGCGATTATTTACTTCTAGTAAATTTTTGCATGTTTTTTGGTCATCTAAGCATATAAAATTGTTTAACACTTTGATCTAAGCCTCTGAGTCAAGTTTCACTAAATTTGAACAAGATTTACCAAGTCACACTTAAGTTCTCAACATTTAGTACAGATTTCAGCTTTCATCAAGTTTTTGGCATGTTCTGTGATCCAAACTCTATGAGCCTTCACAAAAGAAGTTTGTAATCATGCATAGAGTCTATGGTATCAACCTTGATCCATTTTGAGCCAAATGCAAAAAATGCGGTTATTTACTTATGACTTAAAATGAACACTTTTTGCAAATTTTTCACTGGACAGTCTTTTTATGACCTGTTTTAAGCCTTTGAGTCAAGTCAAAACTTAATTTGATCAAAAATCTCAAGAAAAAGTCAATAATCTAAGTTTTTTCAAACTTTTAAAAATTTACTTCAAGTGCATCCTTAAGCTTACTCAATGGTTCATACAACTTTTAAAAAGCTACTTCAAATGCATCCTTAAGCTTACCCACCTCGGATTCTACTTACCCTACTCCTAAATTCTACTGCAATGGGATGGAAAGTGTCTACAAACACTTGTTTTCTTGTTTTTTATGGTTTTTTGAGCTTTGATCTTAAGACTTGTCTTGTCCATCAATCATTCTCAAAATTCTAATCTAATCCTACAATCCTAAAAGGTACTTAGCAAGTACAACCTACTTCCAAGCTACCTCTACACAACAAAAAATGACACTCTTAAGTTATGCGGTTTTAAAGCGAAAGTTTAACTCTAGGTGAACCTAGAGGAAGTTAATGGACAACTACACAATACACTCGTGTTTTTTCTAGTTTAGGTCTATTCGTCCCTGGCAACGACGCCAAACGTGGGACGGGTGTCTAACCTCACTCCTATCTTATTGCAGACATAGCGAGAACCATGGATATAATTGTCAATCCATGGGACGAAGCTGAATTGACTAGTGCATAGAGGCTACAAGAGGTTGTCAATCTCTTGGAAAACAACAAACAACTCACATCTAACTCAAGCTACACTCAAATGACAGAAATCATCAAAAGTTAATCACTCATGGACAAACAAATCACATCCGTTACAACATCAAATGACATCCAAACGTTATGAAACTTCTAGGACATGTTTATAAGACCTAAGCACACATGCTTATGGTTTCAAATCTCACTTTAGGTCAAGTGCAAAAATCACGATTATCAACAGCAGTGAGTTTTTGACCTAGTCGTTTTCGACCAAGAATCCATCTAAATGCTTAGCAATGATGCCCCAATACCTGCCTATACTAATTTTATGATTTTGAAGCTTAAATTCCTACTTATGATGAAATTAGGCCACGGGTCGGCGATGCCAAAAGCTACGGATTACCTTGAAATGCTTACGTCAATGCGTAGAGCTCTTATCTTCGATTGCAACGCAACAGACTGCAATGCAATGTCACAACCGGGAAGGGAGTAGGAAGTGCGAGAAGGAGAGAAGTGAGCACCGTTAGCTCACACTGTGTTTCTATTATCCAAAACTTAATAAATTTTTACAAAGTTGACTTTTATACCTTAGCCAGGTCTAAAATGTGTAATGTCCGGTGCCCAAGACCTTTGAGGCTCCACACTTATTGTATCTGCAACCTAGGTACACTAAATGACCTATGCTTTACATCTCGAAACTCTTATTGAGCCCGTAACACGTTACAATTATCACAATGGCTAAATAAATTGGGAAATTACAATACATGGCCATTTTGGAAAAATGTGAAAAGTGCATAGTTCCAATCTTGACTGCTTCTTCATATTCATCTTCAATGTGCATTCATAAGGGCTTCGATCTTTAGCAACTCCTGTTAATTAACGTTGACTTAGTTAGCAGTCACCCCAATATAGCTTCAAAATTGATGTCTTTTCCAGAATTTACTACCGCAAAGCTGTGTTCGTATTTTATCTCGCATGAGGATACTATTACTTGTTCCAACATTCCCAAGGGTCTTTCCACATATCCGTTTGCTGATTGCAGTTTCATGCACATCTTCTTGACAACTGGCCTTTCCCATTTCTCCCAGATCCCTTTTGTAGCAATAGCTATTCCAGCCCCAGTGTCAAGTATTGTTGTCATCTTTACTCCTTTGTACTTTAGGGGTAAAGTGGTGTTTCCTTCTTTCCCTTCGCAATAATCTCCTACCTTATTCAATGGTATAGGTCTTTTATTTTGTTTTCTCAAGATGATTTGTTTTCTTAATTTCCTCCACAAGGTCATCTTTTTGTTGGATCCTCACTCCCATCTTTTCTAGATTTTTGCTCATTTGTCCCCATAAATATGGTTTGATTTTCAACCACTCTATGACAATGATTGTGCACCTTATAGGTGAAGACAATAAATCATGCACGCTCTTTGTATCGGTCACTTGCAGAATAGAATTCCGCTGGGATGGTACAACCCTTACCTCAAGTTTTGTCTCATATTCGCCTACGAAGGATGGTAGAGTTCTTAAATTTGCCTGTTTACTCTCTATAGAAATCTATGTTCCTGCATAATATCTCCCGGATAAATCTCATGGTCCATGTTTATTTTGGGGATTGGTGCTGAAGCAATGTGGTACTTTTGTCTTTTCTATTTTGGATTGTTTTCCACAATGACTATGGACACAATTCTTCTACCTCAAGAACTGGTTGCATCTCCAAAGATTTATTCTCATTCGTTTTGGTTGCGACAATCCCAATAGCACGTGGCTCCTCCTTGTTAGTTCCCATAGATTTGATTTTATTACTCGGATTCTAAGTGCAATTTATGAGTAATTGATCCCTTTCACATTGGTCACCGAATCCTTGAATTTTAAGTTTTTCACCTGTATTGGCTTCCCCCCGTGTTCCTGTGTTTTCTTTTCGCAGTTCATGTATTATAGGCTCAAGAGTTTTTGGATCTTCAAGCTATAACAAGGCTTGAGCATTTTCTACAAGTCTTTTTCACACCTCCATATTTTGGTTTCGTCTTCTGAATGCGGATAGGTCAGTAGTCTTTGTTTTAAAGTTTCGTTGTTATTGAGCCTTGCTGCATAGGCTTGTAACATCACGTCTAGTTTCTCATTCACCTTTTCCACAAAGACCAAACTACCTGAGTCATTCTTGGACTCTTTTAACCCCTTTGCGTCTTTCTTGCTCTCATGCTTGTGTCTAAATAGTTCTTTTCTTTGGTTCAATTCCGTTTCCAAAGCGATTTTTTCCTTCAGAATCTTTGCTTTTATTTTTTCACCTTTGGATTTGCATGACTTTCTTAAAGTTTTGATTGATCCGTTTTCAAATTTGGTTTGTTCAAAAAGTTTCAAATCGTTAGCTATAGGATGATTTTTTGTTGCGAGTGTGGACTTGAGCTCTAGTCACCACTTGGACCATAATTGTTGGCTCAGACTTCAATCCACTCATGCATGGTAAAATTCCTATGATGTTGAAAGTTTATTTTCCTAGATTATCAATGTTCTTTATGCAGTTTTGAATCAAGTGATCTCTCCCACATCCATTACAAAATTCAAAAAAATTTATTCATGGACCTTTATGGAGACATTCTCTTGCCCAATGGTCACCTCCACATTCATAACATGGGCCCTCGGATCGGACTACTGGTGGTGCTCCCATTGGCTAGCATGTCCTAGGCGGGTAGCCCCTAGGCTTGTAGCTATGAACATGAGTGTATTTTCATCCATCGTTGTAATATCTAACCAACCCAAATGTTTTTCTCATAATAAATTGATCATCTAATATGGGAGAATAAATGGGAACAAGGGTTAGGATATAGACATGTGCTTATAGATCTATCTCAACATGGGGCCAATGTTAATGGGGCCCAAATGAGAGATGGTCTATCAAAGAGAAAGGCTAACCAGTGGAGCATAAAGACCTTAGGGTTAGCTTCATTGAAGACCTCCAATAGTTAGTGTTAAAAGTCCTTTGACCTTAGGTAATCTAGGGTTGTGCTTGAGGTGGGAACCCGACCCAAGCTTAAGGTCTTGACATGCCTACTGACTAAGATGCTTGAGATGCTTGAGGTGCTTGTCATGCTTGAGATGCTAGGGCTGTGCTTGAGGTGAGAACCCAGCCCAAGGGTTGAGGGGCTTAAGGGCCAAGCTTGTGGTGAGAACTAGGCCCAAGGGTTGAGGGGATTGAGGTGGCACAAAATTCAAGGTGAATCCCTACAAGGAGGGGGCGAGCCATGCAAGAAGGGGGGGGTGGTTACTTGACCACTCTCTCTCCCAAAGGGCACCCCTCTCCCAAGAGGCAAGTAGGACACATGTCAAGCCCCTAGCTAGGTTACCCTCATGGTGTGCCTAAAGCCTAGTGGTTGGCCTTCCAAGGGGTCCAATGATAATTTAAGCCCTCTCTCTCAAAGGGGAAAGGGGGACACTTGTCCCAAGGCTACCGTTGTTGCTTGGTATGACTCTTGATTGTGATTGGCTACTCCTGGAGGGGTCCAATGAACTTCAAGCATGAGCTACAAGGGGGGGTCAACCAAAGAAAGTAGGGGCCCTACTTAGGGGGTATACTCTCCCACACACACTCACACACACTCTCATTGTGCATTGTGCAAAATGCAAGAGCTCCCTTTCCTTCTCCAAGCAAGTAGAGGAGAGGAGAGCCTACACCAACACTCTTGGCTATGGAGTGCAAATCCAACCAAGAGCCATGCTTCAATGCTTTAGCTTGCCATCTTCTCCATCTTCATTATACTATGCTATTATGTATGCTTGCAAGAAGAGTGATGATAAGTGAGGAACTAATTCTTTCTCCTATGAAATGTTTCTTCTTCCTCTTCCCTACCTCATTTCCTACTAGCTCTCTCCACCTTTGAAGGTGTTTGAGGTCTTGGGACTGAGGCTTGGAATAGTTAATGCTTTCCAAAAGGTTTATCTATGCTTGTGATGCATGAAGATTTCCATCTTCATTGCATCACCTAGGTCATAAGGAGCACAAAGATTATATTGTAACAAGTCTCTCTTGATGGGAGAAATCATAATACAAATGCCTATTGAAGGGGGACCAGCTCCACATAAATCCGTTCCTCAATTGTTGTCATATTCTAAATTCTCTCTCTTGCAAAAAGTATTATTCATGCCAAGTTAATTAAATGCTATGTTTATGTTGCTACCATCAATTATGTTCACCCACTATGCTCACAAAGTAATTTCACAAAAGTACTCTCTTTAATTTCCACTACTCTCAAGTTAATAGGCCAATTCCATTACAACCGTGAACTAATTCTAGATGTTTAAGCCACATATGAAGGTTCATTAGTTCCGTCAACACTAGCCCAAAATGAACTCTCTATTTGGGCATAAGCTACACCCTCTGTATCTCTCACATGAATTTCAATTGGTTCCTCATAATAAATAGTTGGTGGCATTATTGACTGAGTTATGAGAGGTTCTGTCCGCTACTCGTAATGCACAATGACCCAATTATCATGAGGTAAAAGTGGATGTTGCCCCAATACTGGTTGCGGTTTGTCCCCTCCTTGTATCACGTTGTTAGGTCCAATCTAGTACCTTGGAGGTGGTGGACATTGTTGCACTACGGGCGGTCCATACTTCCTTTCCCTCACATAGTTTCGGTTATAGAAGCACTCACTAGTGTCATGGTTTGTGTATTTTTGCTCTATGGAACACCACTTCAACATTCGTGGAGCATTGACTGCTTGTGGTTGTTGCAGTCTCATATTAAGATTTGGTAGGTATGATTCATTCTACATACCACTTCTTCGACTAAGTAGTCCATATTTTGTGTGATTAAAGCAAGAGCACTATGTTTTGCAGTAGACTCACTAGAGGTAGAAGAGACATTGCTAGTATTGGTCTCTATGTCCTCAATTACCTCGCCGTATGTTTTGCAATTGTCAACCAGGCACAATTCTCCCCAATTGAATTTTTTGAATGTTGTGCATACTTTTAAGTGTATGTACTTTTTGAGTTTCATTTCTTGTAATGGAAATGGCCTTTGAACTTTGAGAATAGCTGAATTAGGAGAATTAGAGTGAGCATTTTTGTGAGACTAATTTGAGAACATGGAGAGTGAACTTAATTAGTGGTAGCAACCTAACCATAATACTTAATTAACATGGCATGAACAATACTTTTGCAAGAGAGAGAGTTTAGAGAACTTGACGACATTAAATTTGTGCATAATAAAAAGAGAATTAGTCTTATAAGACAAAAACATTGATCTTTAAAAAGACACATGTACATTTGCTTACTCTAATGTAGCATTGTAAGCATCGACAAGGTTCATGCTATCCTTAAGCTGTATTCCTTGCATCCATCTAGCATCTTCAAAAGGATAATTTATGAATTTAATAAGATACCATCAAATAATCTTACCATGTCGTAGTACCTTGTCTTCATGGGGAAGGATAGTTTCGGGTTGTAGCACCTCTTCTTGGTCTTCAATTTTGGGAGGGTCTTCAATAAGTGGTTCACTTGGTGGCTCTCCTTTGTAGGGCTTAAGTAGGCTCACATGAAAAGCATTGTGTATGAGCCAATGATTAGGCAACTTGAGTTGATAAGCCATCTCATTGATTGGCTTCAAGATTTGAAAAGGACCATAGTATCTTTTTGCTAGTTTAGCATAATACGTTTGATGGCCAATAGGATTTTTGCCCGTTGTTTACCTCAATAAAGCCTTGGGAAACTTAAGTAAGACCCAATCATTTTCTTTAAACGTTAATTCTTCCTTTGTTTCCTCTCTTCCCTTTCATAGTGACGAGGAGAAGGACTGTGGGTTATTTGACCGTTTCCTCTTGGGAGGAGTTGGCCATCGTCTAGACTGCCATCTTCATGGAGCCACATCTTCAAAGGAACATTCACTTCTTTGGATTCCTCCTCTCTTATGGGAGAGAGTCTTCTTTTGGGGGTCTCATCAAGAGGCCTCCTAAGCTCTCTTTCCTCTTGGAGAGGAAGGGAAATCCCATAAGCACGAAGTCGTTGAGTAACTTTGGCTTGCAAAGCAGGGTTGCCCATATCTTGCTACAACCGATAACAAGATAATTGACAAACATGGGGGCATCATCATTAGCACCTTCATGTGAAAAATCAAAGTTATCAATGTTCATCTACTCTCTTGGTTATTGTCAGTAGTAGCCATGCTAATTAAACTTATGTATAGATTACTTTGTGCTTTGGTACCCTCAAAGACCTTAGTCGCTACTCTTATTTACCTTTGAAAATCAGCTGTCAAGCAGCCACACCCATGGTTTAGACATTGTTGATTGCAAAGACTAGTGGAGAGGGTCTAACATTGCTCGGTTGATTATGGTTCTTTACCTTTGAAAATCAGTCCTCAAGCCATGCTACTCTTGGTTATTGTCAGTAGTAGCCATGCTAATTAAACTTATGTATAGATTACTTTGTGCTTTGGTACCCTCAAAGACCTTAGTTGCTACTCTTCTTTACCTTTGAAAATCAGTTGTCAAGCAGCCACACCCATGGTTTAGACATTGTTGATTGCAAAGACTAGTGGAGAGGGTCTAACATTGCTTGGTTGATTATGGTTCTTTACCTTTGAAAATCAGTCCTCAAGCAGCCACACCCGTGGTTTAGACATTGTTGATTGCAAAGACTAGTGGAGAGGGTCTAATATTGCTCGGTTGATTATGGTTCCTATTGAGCTTGCTCGTAGCTCAATAATGGTTAAGCCAAACGAGAGGCTCCGTTATTAAGACTATAGTTCCCAATGGTGTACCTTGAACTAAGTCCTTCTCAACCAAGATAATAGACTCATGTCCCAGTTAACCTATTGCAATGAACAAGCCCAACCTTTCATGGACAACTTAAGGACTTCTCTTCTTAATCAAGAAAAGAGAAACCAATAGCTCTTATACCAATGTAATGGAAATGGCCTATGAACTTTGAGAATAGCTGAGTTAGGAGAATTAAAGTGACCATTTTTGTGAGACTACTTTGAGAACATAGAGGGTCAACTTAATTAGCGGTAGCAACATAATCATAATACTTCATTAATTGGCATGAACAACACTTTTGCAAGAGAGAGAGTTTAGAGAACTTGACAACAGTTGAGGACCGGATTTATGTGGAGCCGGTTACCCTCCAATAGGCTTTTGTATTATAGATTCTCCCATCAAGAGAGACTTGGTACAATACAATATTTGTGCTCCTTGTAACGTAGGTGATGCAATGAAGATGGAAACTTCATGCATCACGAGCATAAGATAGACTTTGTAAAAATAATTAACCATCCCCGACCTCAGTCTCAACTTGCCTCAAACACCTTCAAAGGTGGAGAGAGCTAGCGGGGAATGAGGATAGGGAAGAGGAAGAAGAAACATTCATAGGAGAAATAAATAGTTCCTCACTTATCATCACTCTTCTTGCTTGGCATACATAATAGCATAGTAATGAAGATGGAGAAGATGACAAGCTTAGGCATTGGAGCATTGCTCTTGGTTGGATTTGCATTCCATAGCCAAGAGTGTTGGTGTAGGCTTTCAACTTCTCTACAATCTTGGAGAAGGAGATGGAGCTCTTGCACTTTCACCTCACACAATGAGAGAGAGAGAGAGAGAGAGAGAGAGAGAGAGAGAGAGAGAGAGAGAGAGAGTGGGAGAGTATATCCCCCAAGCTAGCCCCCTCCTTGCTTTGGTCGAGCCCCTCTTCTAGAACTAGCTTGCACCTGATTGGACCTCCTCAAGCCTCTGGCCAATCACATGCTTAGTGCATATCAAGCAACAAGGGTAGCATTAGGACAAGTGTCCTTCTTAGACCTTTGAGAGAGAGGGCTTGAATAATGCTTTAAAAATTATTTAAATAAACTAATTTCTAATTGGACCCCTTGAGAGGCCAACCAATAGGCTCTAGGCACCTTATGAGGGCAACATGGACAGGAGCTTGACATGTGTCCTTGTCGCCTGCTTGGTCTAGGCTTGCCTTGTGTGAGGGTGTGTGTGTTCTCTCTCAAGCCCCTACTTGTAGGGCTCGCCCCCTCCTTGTAGGGATCCTTGTTGACTTTGTGACACCTCAAGCACCTCAACCTTGGGCCCGATTCCTACCACAAGCTCGGCCCTTAAGTCCCTCAAGCTTGGGTTGGGTTCCAACCTCAAGTACTACCCTAGCACCTCAAACACGACAAGCACCTCAAGCATCTTAGTCATCAAGCACCTCAAGCATCTCAGTCATCATCAAGCATGGCAAACACCTCAAGCTTGGTTGGGTGCCCACCTCAAGTACAACACTAGCTTACCTAAGGTCCAAGGCTTTTACACTAACTATTGGAGGTCTATGATGAAGCTAACCCTAAGGTCTTTTAAGCTCCATTAGCATTGCTCTTTGATAAAACCATCTCTTGTTTGGACCCATTACCTTTGGTCCCGTGTGTTGAGATACATCTAAAGCACATATCTATGTTCTAACTCTTATTCCCGTTTATTCTCTCACATTAAGTGATCTATTTAATATGAGAAAATCATTTGGGTATAGTTAGATTTTAGATTTTATGACATTTCTCAAGCCCTCGATAAAGAGAACCAATAAGAGATCATCCTGTGGTAACCCTCACACTGGACATCTTTTGATGTATTGCTTGAAACAAAGTGAAGCTTCCTTCACCTTTTTATTTTCTATTTGTTTGAAGGTACATATTTGAGAAACCGTGTTGTGCTTGATTTTTTGTTTAGCAAATTCTCTCGTATTTGTTGATTGATGCTCAAGAAATCTCTACTATTTAATGTATGGAACCAAGTCAACGCCATTTCCTCCAGTGTCAAACCAAATCCCTCGTACTGTGTGTGGACATATGCTACTTGCTCTACTCTTAAGACTTGCTTAAAAATGGAAACATGAGTGTTTGGATCTCTCAATCCACCGTCCTTCTTTGGCACGCACTTAGCCACTTGAGAAGGTCGCATTCTTTGAGTTTCTGCTACCATCCTCATTGTTCTAGGTTCTCCTACCATTATATCTCTCGTCTCATATCCACTGATAGGTGCTCTGGAAGGGGTTCGATTAGTCGCTCTTCATTCGCTTCTTACATCCCGGCTTTTGGTTATGATATCCGGCACCCTCATGTTGAAGAACGTGTCTGCAATGCCACTAACTTAATGTGTAGATATAGGAACCCAAGAATCCTAAGGATCGCATCAGTCTTGGTATAGAAAGACGCGGTCGACTAAATGAGTCTTCCACATGAGATTTCAGAGGACTCGCTCTAGTAGTTTCTGGTTTTGTGGTTTCTGAGACGTATATCCCTCTAGCTCATTATGGCTCACTATCAAATATTTTTGACATTACTTGTCTAGCACGATTATTTGCATATCTCTCTCAATCTCAAATTTCTACTAAGTTAACTCCTTCACATTGGGCTCCTCACACCTATAATAGAGAATTTTCTCTCTGTTATCATACTTATATAAGCCCCACATGAGTGTTGTCAGTGTTGACCCATGTAGCCACATTTACTCATCTAAGCTTGGCATTTGGAATGTCCAGCTTTGTCAGTGTCTCCTCATGCATTATGTCAAATTTTCTTTTGTGCGTATTAAGCCCCACTTTTCCACAATAAAAGGATTAAGCACAACAATATACATGTTTTACTCTTCATCCAAATACCGGTTGCCACTATAATCTATGGGCACTACGAGCTTAAGATCACTAGGCCTCTCTTCAATTTTAACGTAGTCACGATCCATACTGTCTTTATAGATTTGAGCACTTTGCTCATTCTCAAACTGATATTGCAGGTGCAAAAGTTTCAGGTTTGGTGCAGGTTGCGATGGTCGTGCTCCCATTTTGGTTTCTTCTTTGAAACTCACACATCTGGATCCCTCAACCATATAGGTGTATGATCTCTCCGAAGAGATATCGGAAAGAATCTCCTCCAAGATTGGAACTAAGGTGGGTAAGGTCCCTTGATTGAAACTACCATCGGTCAAAATGTGGCTTGATTGGTCCTATTAGTAGGATTTCTACTTTGATAAAATTTGCATTGCCGCAAATACATCAACAAAATATAGCTTGCAAAAATTTGACATGTTGCCTTTTATGGTGCATTCAGTCCTCCGACCAAAGGCAACTCATTGCAGCTCTGATCCATAGAACCAGTACAAAATTCACTTGGTGGCTATAGCTTTACAACCGTTGGGTTAGTCAAAATCTATCAGAATAAAAAATGTTGTTGAACTTTTGATACAACTCCTATTTTGCTTGCAATTTGCACAATCCAACTCCAATTTGAATTTTGGAAACACCAATATGCTCTCAATGACTAGTGCTATCATTGGTATCAATCTAAGCACTTTCTGTGTCAAGGGATCATGGATCATGATCCATATACCCCAGTGTCAGAATCACTTGAAACTTGGCAACACAGGTCTCTCATAGACTCTTAATAAATGTTAAGTGAATTCTATATGGTTTGATCCCTTCCAGGTCTCCTAAAAGTCACTTGTCCGTCTGTTTTGTGTTTTTAATGGTCTTGCTTGTCTCTAGTCTTATTTGAGCCTCCTTTTAATGCTTTTTTCTACCCTTGGTTTTTAATAAAAAGTTTGTGTTGGTCTCTGCTACCAGTCTGTAAGGCTACACTCCCAAAAACTAGCAGGGGGACATGGATTGCGATCCATGTTCCACCCTTTTTGGATCCCAAACTTGGTGAGATTGTTAGTTGAAGTCTATGGGGTCTTCCTATCCACTTATTAACACACGATATGCTTCAACAAATCCATTATGAAAAACAAAGGACAAAGGAGAAACAGAGGGTAAGAGAAAAAGCACAAGCAGAAGCAAAAGAACGCATTGCAAAAAGCAGGCTTCTATGACAACAACAACAAATTGGATCATCGTTGTGAATAAATGCTATTCAATTAACGAATTTTAATGAAGACACAATGGATCCAATAATTGCAGTCAAAGTGGGTAGCAACCAAGTTGACTCGATGGCATTGCTTGATTCAGGAGCTCAAGCAAATCTGATTTCTTGTAGATTATATAAACAGCTCAAGCTTGAAGGACAACTCCATCCTACTCAACATGCGATGGAAAGCAGTACATCACATTCATTAAGCATGTTGGGCTGGACGATATTGCATGGACAAATACATCAATATGTTTATCCCCACAAGTTTTATGTGGTTGAGGATGCGAGCACACTACATCCAATGTTGTTGGGACAACCATGGCAGAAAGAGTATAATGTGCAGATAGATTGGAGTTCGAATACGGTCAAAATTCAACAAGCACAAGAACACCAGGTGGTAGCCTTTGCTCAGACAACCCGAAAGAACGAGATAATGGTGCCACAATCACTTGATAAAGAGAAAAAAAGATGGGTGCCACTTAACCAGCAAAAGATACCTACGAAGGATAACCAGTAAACCGCCCACCGTATTCAATCAAAAAATGAGACACCACAGGTGACAATGAATAGATCAAGGTCAACAATACGCAAACAACAGGTATGGGTACGAAATGATGGAAGTGAACGAGCCTATAAACCACAATGCAATAGCAGACGACCTCTGAAAAACAATGTTAAACAAACACCGAACAGGGTCATCAAATAGATATGGATACCAAAAAACATGCTCAATTTCCAACTACATGAGACACGCATTTGGATCCCCAAAGCGACACTACTACACGAACTCCCTTCAGTATAAGCAACACCAGTAGCCAGACAATCACTAGATCCGGACTTCGGCAAACCGATCTATGTGGGTGCTGATAAAAAGAACAACAATAATGACCAAAAAAAAGGCCATAAACCTACAAACGCCTCCAAATCAAAGCTACAAATGGCAATCAAAAGAGAAAAAGATTATGGCCACATCGGACACGACATTCCCATCCACGGATACCACAACAGCCATATCTACAGTAGCGGCAAACCAAACCACTTTCGCAAAGAAGACGATCAAACAACGAGTGGCAAAATTACAACTTTTAATTGCAAAGAAAAATTTTCAACCAAACCAGGAACAAACAGGAAACCTCGACGTCGAATGCCAATAAGCATCTTGCTTATTCCCTCCTCTCGCACCGCATTAATTTTACCATGCATTGACTGAGTATGCATCAGGTAGGGCCACGTTACAAGGCCGCACATTAGCACGATTTGAACCCATGCACTGCACATACCCCGAGGCAATACCTTGTCATCCGGGACGACTCCGATTAGGAGGGGAGGAGGCATTCTCAATGAGAACCTGATGATCGTCGTAAAAAGCAGCAAAAAGGGCATGTTTTGACTATTTTTGAGGGGTTTACATTTGATTGTGAAATTTTTGGGACTAACATAAGTACATATGCCCTTATACAACATTAATCTATAGATATATGAGACCAAACGCCAAATTGAGGCCTATAGGTGTGTGTATATATGTAAAATAAGCCAATTTTCGAGCAGAATATTGGTAAAACTGAGAAATCCGGCCATGCAAATTACATGTGAGTGTACATAGTGTGTCGGGGTGAAGTTTGACTTATTTTGATTTTTGAGGTTTTTTCGGGTTGACTTTGCTATTTTTCTTTTAATTTTACTAATTATTGGCAAAAAAAACTTCAAAAATACAAAAAAGCAGGTGAAATGCGAACGTAATGAAAAACAAAAAAAGATGGGAATGATCAGTGACTATGAGACAACCCAGGGTACAGTGTGGGTGCAATTATGAGAATGAAGCGGGAAGCATGTTGTGGCTAGATTTTGACCGAATCGTCAAAATTCTCATAAAACTAGGCAAACGGAGTCCAAATGGGAAACTTTTCGAGTCTAAACAGCATTTTGTGAAAAGTTAGGAGCACATGTCAACTTTGATGAGAAATGGTTCAGGGCCCCCCTTTATAAAATTTTTTCACTCCACTTAGAGATCATTTCTACTATTTCACTTGTGAGAGAGAGCTCTAGCCACCTAGATCGCACAGGACTTCCAGCAGCTGATACGCCATGCACAGGCACCTGACGGCCACCAAATATGAGAGGTAGGCTCAACACCTTATGCTCTTCGTGTATATTTGATGTTTTGTTGCCAAGACTAGCATAGAACTCCAAAGGGGTTTGCAGGGTAGAGGCCTGTGAGCATAGGTAGCCACCTAACGGCTAACCCAATACCAACAAGACTTCATAGGGGGTTTACCCTAGCGTAAGAGACCAATCTTGGATGCCCAAAGGAGGCAAGAAATCAACAGAGAAAACCCTCGCACCTCAAGCCCTACAAGAGGCCACAAAGAGGAAAATCCGGCAAAAGTGGTCCAAATGATACCAAAACTCATGGGTAGGAGCTTCTCGACGAGCTCTACAAGGCTACATAGGCCACATGGCCATAAGGCGACCAAAGCAGGCCTAAGCTTCAAAAACGGCATTGGAAACGCAAAGCGTCACTTGGCTCTCACAGCCAAGCGAGACGTCCGTTTGCCACCAAACTTCACGAGCGTCTTACCAAGGCCTTCAACAACCAAGTCCTATGGTGGTAGACCACTACAAATCATCGGGGGCATGCAAACGCAATCATGGGCACATCCAGAGCGACAAATCACCAAACAAAGCTCAGGTGAAGCCAAAGCCAACAAGAACCACATGGCAAGGTTTCCCAAGGGTTCATGAAGCTATGCTGGTCATCTTCAAGAAATTTCATCGTGGAAAAGCGCTCCAAGAGTCAGAAATCACCTCTGAGGCTCTGAAAGCCAAGAAGGGAGTTTCTAACTAACCATTTGATTTTTTAATTGAAATAAGGCACAAAGGGGACTTAGGGAGGTCATATGCACATAGTAGTAGGACTTGCTCCTTAAAAATCCACAAGAGCATCCTACATGTAGGATGTCTTAAGGCCACTTTTGGAAACCCAACTCATCATCCAGCCATACACACAGCCTCTACATGTCATTTACATCTTATCCCTCAAGTTTCACTCCATTTGGACCAAGTCTGACCTCTTATGCATCAAAAAATGCAAAGTCAGAGCATAGAGGCAAGAAATGGTCATAGACCTATCAGAAATGATCCAAATCAAGTGAAACTTGAACCACACACTGTTCATAATATGTCGAAGCTAACTATGAGGTCACATCTTCAAAATCATGAAAAAGACATACTACGCGTAGTATGTCTCCAAGCTTGAAATTACCTCCAGGTGGATTTTTTGATCTTCATACATCTTTATCACATTCATACAAGCCCACCCACCAAGTTTCAAGCCAAACCAATCACTTTTTGGCTTCATAGCTCCATAGATGGACTTTTTAGACTCTGAAACACCAGAAATGGTCTTCCTACCCTCAAAACTTATCCAAATTCAAATCTAAGACCATGGTGATGGTCCACAAGCTATGCCCTATCATATTGACAAGTTTCATGCAGTTCTGAGCAAAAACACATACTACGTGTAAGATGTCTTTAAACTTATTTTGCAGCACAAATCCTACTGTTTTCACTTGCAGGGCATCCTTAGTCCCTCTTGAGCTCATGTTTCAATTTTCAGGTCAATTGGATAGTTATAACTCAGTTTATCAGTTAATCTGTAATTAAAAAAAATGCTAACTTTGGACTACTGAGTGCAATAGGATCCATGGCAGCCACTAAGTACCAAAAAAAAAGAAAAGAATGACCAACAAGGATTACCTGGATGAGGTGGAGCCATTTATAATACCAACAGGAACCATTAAGCCCAGTACCACTTGGGTACAAAGAAACTTACTTGAAGCAAACGACCCAGAACATACCAAGGCATGTTCAAAGACCCAAAGGGCAATGCCATAGAGCTGCCAGTGATACCACAGGAACTCAATGAGTTCACGAGAAGGCCAGAGATAGTGTCTATCTTGGAAAAGTTAGACTTACACAATTATTTTGAGGCTTTGCCAGCAGGAATTGACATTCAGAGAGTCTGGGAATTCGCCACAACAATAAAGGAGAATGGCATAGCCAAGGTGACAGATCTGCAAGGAAAGAACAAAATGATTGTGATCATGCCAGAGGTGGTTGCAAGTGCCTTGAACCTCTCTAATGCAAGAGACAGTGTCAACAACAGGCGAAACGAGGTGAAGGTATACAAGGGAACCAAGAAGAACTACACCTTCGAGGATATTGCGGATTCAATGGTGGCAACCATGTGCCAACTATACAATCAATATTTCCATATCTGCACCAAGAGGCCTCAAAAGTACAATGTGCCACGTGCAGCAATTGGAACAACATTCACATGGGCAATGAAGACAAGCTGCCCAAGAGAGATAGATTATGCGGCATATTTGCAGTACCACATTGTGAGGATGGAAACCAAGAATCCCACATATATTGCAGCAGGGGAGTAGTTCACCAATGTAATATATGAAGCTCTAAATGCTAAAGGCCAGTGGCCTCTTCCTCCATCACAGAATGAGTGGTTGAAGCTGACAGAAGACAAGGAAGAGGAGCAACCTACAGCTCCCAGGGTGGCCACCAGATTGAAAGGAAGGTTAGAGACAGTAGAGGAAGAGCCACCTCAACCAAAGAAAGGAAAGAAAGCTACCATTCAGATGCCAGCAAAAGAGACTAAATCCCAAAAGGCCGCTCAACTAGAAAGGCTGATGGAGAGTTTCAGAGCCGAAAGAATGCTTAAAGGAGATCTAAGCGAATTATGGAAGCCCTCACTTGAGGCCATGTCTGGATCTTCTCGAAGGACTAATAGGGATCGCTTCGAAGATTATATAAAGAATTTCGAGATCCTAGATGCGACGATCGAGAATATTCCAATTATACCTTTTACCGAAGAAGAAGTTGATGATGTGAGGTGGCAGCTGTTAGAAGAGCAGGAAAGTGTAGAGCGAGAGAGGAAAACAAAGGCTGATCGGGACTTCAAAAAGAAGCAATCAACCCCACCATCAAGCTGCGAGTCCAGTCCTCCACCATCACCACCTCCTCCTAGTCCTCCTCAACCTCTACACACTGAGGAGTTGATTAAATCTGAGAAGCCGCCAGACTCCAAGAAAGAAGAGGACAAAGAGAAAGAGCGGAAGGAAGAGCTTGAACCAAAGCCTGAGAAGCAAGATCCAGAAGCAAAAAACTATAGAATATTCCTGGATCTACTAGTTGCTGGATACCGTTTGGTGGAGCTAAAGGAGATTGCAACAGATACAATGGATTTGCAACCACAAGCCGAAGATTTGGAAGAAGTGATGCAAAAACTGCAAGGATTAAGAGCTAGATTAGTGGACCAAGAGATTGAGTATGACGGGCGGAAGTTGAGTGAAGTAAAGGTGAAAGCTGAAGTGGAAACACTTCAGAAGCAAAGTCAAGAGAAAATGCACAGCCAAGCACAGCTGCAAGTTGAACTAGAAGCATCATTGAAGAAATGTCAAGAGATAGAAAGTCAAAACTGAGAAACCACTCAGAAGCTAATGAACTCTGAAGAAGAGTACCAAAAAATTAGCGATGCTTTGATTGAAGCCGAAAAGGAAAGGGATGGGCTCACCCTACAGCTGGCGGAAGAGTCAAAAGAGGTTGAGATCTCGAGGGAGGCAAAAGACAAAGCTGAAATATCACATAAGGCTAGCCAAGATGAGGTGATCGAAATAAAGGATCAAATCAAAGTGAAAGATCAAACGATTCAGAGGTTGAGAGTTCTCCAGGTAGAGCAAAAGCTGCAGCTACAACTAGTAGCCAAGATAAAGACGTGTTTGAAGAACAAATGATAGAACTTCAAAAAGAGCTGACGCTTGAAAAGAGGCAGAGAGTAATGCTAGCATAGGGATCAATGGTGGTACAAGGCACATTAGAAGATGATAACAAATCATTGGAAGCGGAATTGGATAGGCTTCAGAAAAGACTAGAAGATGACACAAAGACGCTGCAGACAGAGAATGATGAGGTAAGGCAGAAGCTAGAGAAAGTTGATAGAGTCGATGCAGAACTTAATGAACTATTAGTAGCTGTGACAGAACAAGCTCAGTTAGCAAAATACGACTTACAGAAGCAGTTGGACACAGTCATGGGCCGGCTGCTATGGAAATAGAGAATGTGCCAGATCCGGTGGACACAACAATACAAGAGGACATTCCTGTGGGACCCTTACAAGAGCCCCGGGATCTGACACAAGAAGAAGAAGGCAATCTACAGAAAGCAATAGAAGTAGATATAAAAGACACCGCCAAAGAAGCAATGTTGTGGGAGCAGAGGGTATTGAAGTCCATGACCATTCAGAGATTAGATGCAAATGTCGTTCGACATGAATGGCTACAACCCTCTCTGCCCTATCCTCTTCTAAAATACAAGGCTGCTACACTCAACAAGAGGATTAAAGAGGAGCCTATAGTGCCATTGTACCATGAAGACATCACCAAACCAGAAGGTGTTAAGCTCATTGTGGACCCTCAACCAAAATGGAGGAAGGCATGGCTCACTAAATACCCACAATATTTAGTACATTTGGTAGAGGTGCCTAAAATGATCAGAGATGACCTTAGCTTTTTCCCTCTACCAAGGATGCGGACATGGAAGGAACATGAACTGCTGAAGAGAAGCCACCCCACGTGGCTCAACTACCCAAAGCTGCCAGT
This sequence comes from Adiantum capillus-veneris, assembly GCF_014529385.1. Classification (NCBI taxonomy): domain Eukaryota; kingdom Viridiplantae; phylum Streptophyta; class Polypodiopsida; order Polypodiales; family Pteridaceae; genus Adiantum; species Adiantum capillus-veneris. Next base: position 9,530,800 of record NC_140959.1, read on the forward strand.
CTTGAAGGAAAGCAAGAGAATGAGTGAGCAATACATGGTGAAAACCCTAACGGGCGCCATTAAATTGTTCACTGGCTCGCCTGACCTCTCTTGCATTATTCTTAGAAATATATGTAAAACACTTCTGGTAGTCTTTGAGGTCTTCAAACCTGGACAAGCAACAACATATTCTTCTTCTAGGACACTTATAGATGTACTTTTGACCTGTCTGCTCAACCTTCACTTGAGGTGATACATGCCCTCTACCAAAGAATAATGTTCCTGCCCTCATACCATCTCCAAGCCTTTGAAGAAGGCTTCTACACCGGCTTCTTCACCATCAACACAGATATATTCGGCCCAACATTAGTGGCCCAGCATGCACGGTATGAGTCCGTTTTGAAGATGCACGACATCTTCCACTGAAGCAGCGGCTCTACTGTCATGTCGAGGATGACATGAGCTAGGAGGGGGGGAGTGTTAGCTGAAGACGGGCGGCCACACTCAACTGAAGACTGACGAAATGATAAAAGAAGGAAATCCTATGTAGTTATTCCCTGATTAAGAAAACCCGTAATTTCACTTGTAAATACTTGGGGCTTGCAGAAGTTTCCAATTTTGTATATTATTTTTGCCATTAGACTAAGTAGAATTTCATTTGGGAACATGAATTTTTGTATTTGGAAGGTATATTTACCAAATTCTAACCTTAATACCCCCCCCCCCCCCCCCCCCCTTTGTTCAGGCGATGAAGTGTCTGTGAGAAGCGTATTGTGTGTACGAGAGAGAGTGAGAGCTTATCTTGACACTACGCGCACAACGGTGGTCGGAATCGAGTACAGAGAAGTGCAACGTGTTGCCCCCGGAGAGAGCTATGCGCCAATACCCACACTGCGCGTGTACAGCCCGACTTCGCGAGATTGACCCACGAGATATTTCTAGGGATTTGGTAAGCAAATGGTGTCTGTTTTTGCATTTCAACATATCCCCACATCGTATTGAGTAGAGCTACATATTAGGCACCTTAGTTTTCAGAAATGTCGACCTGCAAAAACCTATCAAACATCCTACGTGATTCTGCACTGGGTGTTTATGGGTAGCATTTTGTGTCACGGACCCTAGGGAGAGTGGCCTATTGGTGTTAATAGGATATCCCTCAAGTTTCGTAGCATTTCGAGAACGTCTAATGGGTATTTGGCTCATGGAAGCGTTGTAGGAAATCTCCTCCTGTGCACAATAGTAGGCTGTAACTTAGACATTGGGTAGAGACCTCTGTAGGAAGTAGTCAATAGTCAGTAGAGTGTAGGTTGACACCCTATGCTTGCTTCCACACGCCTGCGGGTCGAGCTTCGTCCTTAGCTGACAATTCTTGTCAGGTGAGTTCTTGCTGTGCTGACGTCCGTCGCGGCGTATCTGCCAACAGAGAGAGAGAGAGAGAGAGAGAGAGAGAGAGAGAGAGAGAGAGAGAGAGAGAGAGAGTGGACGGGAGAGGGGTAGAGTGTGTGTATGAGGCAGGGGTGTAGAGAGAGAGTTTGCGTATGTATAGAGAGAGATAGAGAGTGTGTGCTTGTGTAGAGAGCAATAAAGAGAGTGTGCATGTGTATAGAGAGAGAGGTAGAGAGAGAGAGAGTTAGAGGGTGTGTGTAGAGAGAGTGTGTGGGTGTGTGTGTGTGTATATATATATGTGTGTGTGTGTGTGTGTGTGTATATATATATATATATATATATATATATAGAAAGAGAGAGAGAGAGATAGTGTGTGTATAGAGAGAGATAGTGCTTGTGTAGAGAGAGAGAGAGAGAGAGAGAGAGAGAGAGAGAGAGAGAGAGAGAGTGCATGTGTAGAGAAAGAGGTGTATGTGTAGAGAGAGAGAGGGTAGAGAGTGTATGACAGAGCAGAAGGATAGAGAGAGAGTGAGAGAGGGTGTGTGTAAAGAGAGAGAGAGAGAGGTAGAGAGAGAGAGAGAGAGTGTGTGCATGTGAGAGAGAGAGGGTGTTTGTGTAGAGAAGATATATATATATATATATATATATATATATATATATATATATATATATATATATATAGAGAGAGAGAGAGAGAGAGAGAGAGAGAGAGAGAGAGTGCATAGAGAGAGGGGTAGAGAGAGATAGGAAGAGTGAGTGAGAGAGCATGTGTATGTGTAGAGAGAAGGAAAGTGTGGAAAGAGAGAGAGAGAATGTGCATGTATAGGGAGAGAGAGAGTAAGAGAGAGGGTGTGAGTGCGCTATGATATGTTTATGAGTGATAAGAGAAAGATTTAATTTTGAAATAAATGCAAGAAAAAGGTAGCTTTTTTAAATACTACTAGTTCAATAAAAAGTGGATTCTTACAAAATAGCTATAAATACAAGATTTGCAGCGATCCTTTTCTCCCAACCTAAGCACCTCTCCCTTGCTTTCCCTCATACACTACCTCTCCCTCTCATTACTCTCTCAACATATGCGTCGCAAGGCATATGAGGAGAGGAATAAGAAAAACAAGCAGATCTCTCAAGAAGAAAATGTGCCCAAGGAGAATGCAAGTCCCTCGAGCAAATAGGAATGCACGACCTATGAGGCCGAGTTACAATTGAAAGTATGCTTTTGGAATTTCAATGTATACTAATGGAATGCGGGGGTTGGCATTGACGAACTAAAAAGCAAAGTTGATGTCGTACTTCTTATTGAAACTTGGGAGTATCATACACAAAGAATTAAGGGGTTGGAGGATTACAATGTACATTCAATCTCAAGCAACAAAGAGGGCAAGGAGGAGTAGCATGTATGGTTAAGAAAGGATTGGAAGATTTTGTATCAATTGTGAAAGATGACAACCACAAACGTTATGTCTCGCTGAAAATTTTGACATCAAAAAGAGCACCTATTTTTTAGCCGATTGCTCCATTCCTCATCATGATTCTCCCTTTTATGCTTGTATGGATAGAGATCAGCCATTTTTTTAATTTAAAGGAGGATATAGCTTATGTTAAAGGTCAAGAAAATGTTATTGCATTGCAACATGATATTCAATAATTTGATATGCCATACATTTCAAGGGAGCTGGACGAAGTTTACTTGTATGATCGTATTTCAATGGATAAAAAAGAGTTAGAACACTATGGAAAGTTCCTTTTACACATGTGTAATAGCACCGGTATGCTCATTGTCAATGGTGTGTCTTTGTGGAGTGGAAACAATGCATTTACATGTAGAAAACATAATGGGGATAGTGTGATTGACTAAATGCTACTCTGAGAAGCTATCATATATCGCATAAAGATTTTTACGCTTGGCCAATGGGGATAGTGTGATTGATTAAATGCTACTCTTTGAAGCTATCATATATTGCATAAAGAGTTTTACACTTGGCCAATGGACCCCCAAATTAGACCATTGGACCTTATGTATTGACCTTGCATGTGGAGAAGCAACTAAGTATGATAATGTCAGCCAAAGGGAAGAGAAGTTATCACTATGTACAGATTTCAAATAGGCACCTATGTATATTCATTAGGAGAATTTTGGACTCACTTTTGGGCCTTGTATAAGAAGTTCCACATCATATTAGAGAGAAAAAAATAAAATGTTAAATAGTATATTTTAGGTCATGCCTTTTTGCACAACAAAAAGCCAAAATGGCATTCTTTGTTAGGTAGCCGTCATCTTTCTTTTCTTATCCTTCATTCTTTTGTCAAGAATCCAACTAATCATATGACTAATTATTTGAAATGCCAACTTACAAGAGTTCCCTCCAAAATCTTAAGCTACAAAAACTCTATCAACTCTAAACATGGAACTACAGTGACTTCAAATGTGAACTTACAAGCCTTCCCTCCCAAAACTTTAGATATTTTGTCAGTCTCGAGTGTCTGTCTATCTCTCTATCAACTCTAGGAATGGAGAACGCAATACCACAATTTTAACTTGCAATCTTCAACCCCTCCATCCTCAACACTTACAAAAAGAAAGAACACACATCATCTTCACGTTGATGTATTTCAAGAGTACGCACCATTGCAAAAATGTAGGAGAGATTCTTTCTTATCTTAACCGGAGAAATAACTTAGAAGGACAAACAAGGAACATCATTTACCCAAAGGATCCTACAGCAAATGCGCCACCTCCCTTTGCTAATATCACTAATCTTTTACATTTCACAGGCGATGGCAAGGATGGTCTATTGGGCTACACTCAATATTTGTAAATGCGAGGATTGAATGCAAAAAAGCGATGGAGAACATGCACCTAAAGAAACTTAACAAGGCATGCGCTCAGAAAAGATTACAAGTTTGCGTGAGAAAGACACCATGCTTGGGAGATGAAAAGAAGTGATATCTATGCATCATAGATATCTATGCATCATAGATATCTATGCAACATAGATAATATGAAGACTGGTAGTGGCGGCCTAAAAAAACAATACGAGCTTTAAGATAACTTGAAGTTTGTTTCTGCTTTTGTATCCTATATATGTGTTACACTTTCTTATTATTGATCATGACACGTGGTGCTATCTTTGCAGGTCTTTGCTAGATCCTCGCTAGATCCAAAATCAAACAGAGTAGGTTCCAATGTCGGAGTACATTACAGCCATCTAGTTCCAAACAAAGAGTTGAAGAGATGATAACTCAGAAAAAAAATCATAAATTGAAAGGGAGGCTCCTTACCTCCTTCATGAAGGAGAACTAGATGGAACGAATGGAAGTTCAAGCAATACTCCATGACAGTGGCATCTCATAGATGGGATATAGGGTACTCTTCAAAGCAATAGCCAAAAAGTCTCAAAATAAATTATAGAGAGGATCATTATTGCCAAAGCCATCACATGTAAAGGCTGCACGTCAGCACGTAAACGATGAGGTGTTTGAGAAACTTGGGTCGCCATTCCATATTGAAGCAATATTCTTAGGCAAGGGGGGTAGAGAGGTACATTATAACGAGCATAACAATTTTTTTTTGGATCTTGAAGAATTACAAAGGTATTCAATTCACTTCTTTGATATGAGTCAAGAGGAGTACAATAGGTAAACAAGTTTTCTTTGAAGCTCGACAAGTGTGAGGTCTTGAAGAACAAGAATCTGGAGAGAGTCACCATTACCCTCATGAATAGAGCTTTGGATCCATCAATAACTAAAAAGGACCCACGATACTTCAGCGTGCAGTCCAAAAACAATATTCTGACATTTGGATCATTTGAGGCAAGGTGCCACCATAGGACTCACACGCCATATTTCACGAGCTCAAGGGAGCACTCTCTCCATTTCACACACCAATGTAATGCTCACGTTCTCATACATATAGCATGTGCCTCCAAGGACCTGCCTTGCATATGGGACGACCTCTATGCCATATGGCGGGTCTACGATGCTCCAACCCCCTTGTGCTCCAAAAAAATACCCCAAAATTTCTCAGAAGCACCATTTTCTCCCCCAACTTTTGTCTCCTACAGTTTGACGCCTACTGACCTGATGATCAAACCATGAAAACTCATTGTAAGCCTTCTCCCCATCTTTGAACTTGCCAACCCTTGCTATCTTTCAACTTTCCCGCATGCATGCAATACAAAGCCGCAAACATCAAGGAAAAACATCTGAGACTGCTCTATCGACAACTACCATCAAATTTCCACCTGGCATAACTCAATCACCACGATTTTGATTGTTAAGAAATCAATTCATGCCACCTTCACATGATAGAGAACATCCTTTGGAACCTGGTTGAAGCTCAAAAATCCATCGTATGGCACAACTACCAATGCTATCAAGTGGGCAAACACCTAGGCCCCGAAAAATATTTTGATTGCCATAACTTCTCTTATGGAGCTCCAACTAAAGATTTGGGAAGACCAACATGCTCCACAAATCAATCTCTATAGTCCTATCCACTCGCACCAGCTCTGACCACCTTCCCATACCTGCCCTATTGGTTGGGGATATGCATGATCTTCCAAATTTGAAGAGTACTACCTTTCACACCGTGGCTCCGTTTGGTGAGTTGTCTGGATGGGCTTCTACAGCATCTTGTGCACTATATTCCCAGGCACTACCCCTATGCTTCAAACACTTTGAATTGTCATCCCAATTGGCACCTTTTTGGAGCCTTCTTGGAAAAAAAACCACATTAGACATACATTTTTACTATCCTTTGCTTGCTCAAGTCCTCCATACCATCTTAGACCCTTTGCAAAGCACCTGTACGCACCCATAGCAATTCCACTTGTACGCACCCATAGCAATTCTTGGAACCACTCCTAGCTTCGGCCAACTTTTCACGTATCATCATTGCCCAGCCCCCTTGTCGAACATTTATGTTCAACCAAAAGCATATTTATATAACTTTGAAAGTTTCCACACTGAATAAACAACCAGAAGCATTCACATAACCATAACCATATGTACAAACTATGTACAAAGCTTCATCTCCTTCGCACACTGCATGTTTTTTGGTGGGTTGTCCACCCCCCTTGGCTACATCTGCTAATGCACATTAGGTAGCACTCATATGTCAAAGTATAGCTTGAGTTGTACACCATTTACCATGTATCTAAGAAGTTCACCATTGGCTCTCAACATCTGATAGGTCCTGTTTGGAAAGGCCTTTTGCACTTTGTACAGACCGGTCCACTTTTTCTTAAACTTCTTTTAGAAGGTGAATTCAAAGTAGCTCTCGTACTTCATCACTTCATCACCAAGTCTCCTTATTCTATCTTTTTGTCTGGCAAACTCTCATTGACTTTGGCCACTCTCGTCTCCCACTGCTTCACATAGTACTCCTTGCTTCTTTCCTATCCATCCGCAAAGCTTTAAGATTGAGGAAAACCGATGCTAAATCTTTAGTTTCTCCACCAATTCCCGCATAAGATTTCTCATGAATCCTTGGCCTCTATCAAAAATGACAACCACAACACTCCAAAATGGCAACATATGTTATCAAAGACAAACTGAGTTAAACCTGTGCATTTACCTCCTTGGCCTCAACCCACTTGGTGAGATAGTCGATGACTACCCCAACATACTTCTTACCAATTGTAGACTTAGAGATTGGATTGATGGCATCCGAACCCCACTTCTCAAAAGCATTTTGAGCGACAGTGGCTCCCTATGACTTGGCTATCAAATGGCTCTCTCTCATGTTCTGACATTCGGCAGGTCTTGCACCAATAGTGCACATCCTTTACTACTGAAGGCCACCAAAAAATCTTTCTCAACACTCGAAACAATACCTGGTCCTTTTCATGGTGTCCGCTCTTTTCATGACATTCCTCCAACAATCTCTTCTTTATAGAGCACTTTCCTTAGCACTCCAGCTTGCCCATAGGTCATTAGGTTATCACCTACCAGTGTAAACTTGCAAGCCTTTTGCACAACCGTTCTCCTCCGTAGCTTGAGGACATTGTCCTATACTCAAAAAATATTCTACCTCCTTCAATGATTCCCTACCTCCCTCTGTAAGTGGTTGGGGCAATATATATACATGCAACATGTCCCTGTACCTTGCTGCTTGCTGACCGGTCCGCTTCTTGATTCTGCTCTCTCTTCACATGCTTAAAGTAGATCTCCTTAAATAACTTCATCATGTTCTTGATAGCAAAGAACCAATGCTTTAAGGAATCATGCTTAACTTACCATTGGCCCAACAATTTCTTGATGACCAATAACACAACACCTTTGACCACCAACCTGGAAATGCCAAATTTGACGCATTGCTTCAAACCTAGATGGAGGGCCATATATTTTGCTTCATTGTTGGTGTGGACATCCTCCAAATCATAGGCTTTTGAGAAGATTACATTGCTGTGTGGATCATGTATCGCCACACCCCCACCTTCTTTCTGCATCACTCTCCTATACGCGCCATCAAACCACATGGTAAAAGCTCCCACCAAGTCTAACTACTCTTTGGCTTCATCTTGTACGACCCTTGGATAAGCAGGTAGATCAATGACCTTACTCACCAAATGTCTGCCAAATGAGATCAACTAGTGTGGTCAATCTTGAACTTGAACTTGAACTCCTCTAACTCTATTACCCACTTCATGATTTGCTTCCTTGGCTTCAAGTGTAACACCACTTCATGCAAAAGATTGTTAGCTGTCAACACATAAAACATCCACACAAGCAAATGTACTTTGAACTTCTTGCAAGCAAAAACCAACACCATGACCCACTGCTCCACCTTAGTATAGGCCACCTCTCTAGGACTTATCACCCTGCTTTCAAAGTAGATAGGCTTATAGCTCCTTCCTACTTTCTATAGCAACACCGCCCCAATGGCCACGGTACCTACCATCATTGCCACATAGAAATTGTCCTCTCAATTGGGAGGAAACACCATCGGCCAACTGACACAAGATCTCTTTTACCTTGTCAAAAGCTTCTTGAGTTTCTCTATCCCACTTAAAGCCATGCACTTGATGAGCCCTCTTTTGTAGAGGATACACATACTACCACAACATCATAAAAAAAATACGACAAATACTTTAGCTTATGTACAAAGGAGGCCAAACCTTGCACACTAGAGGGAGGCTCGATAAAAAGTAGGGCCTTCACCTTCTCGGGATCCGCTTCGATTCTATTTTTCAACACTACATGGTCCAACAACTGCACTCAAGGTTGTGCTAGCTTGTACTTCTTAGGGTTCAATTGACCTCCTTCTTTGTCAAGCCTTTGAAAAAATAGCCCCAGCTTTGACAAATGATCCACCCTTGAGCTATAACACCCAATGTCATCCATGAAAACCCTAATGAACCTGACAAAGTAGGGACCAAACACCCTATTCATCCAACCTTGAAAGGTGGCATATGCATTCACCAAACCAAACGGTAGCTTGCGATAGGCAAAGCATCCCCATGGAGACATAAATGTAATCTTTAACTGGTCTTTGAGAGAAATTTCTATCTGAAAGTACCATGAAGACCCATCCATAATAGAGTATCTCTCATGACCTGCCACCTGATTTGAGATTGAAACTTGAAATGGTAATGGGTAGTGGTTCCATTCCATTACATTGGTATCAGAGCATTTGGTTTCTCTTTTCTTGCTTAAGAAGAGAGGTCCTTAAGTAGCCTATAAATGGTTGATGTTGTTAATTATAATAGAGTAAGTGGAACTGGGATCTAATACCCGTTTTGTTAAGCCCACTATGTGGCGGATGGTGCACACCTCGGGAGCTTTGGACTTAATAATGGAATCTTTTTAGACTTGCCTACGGCTTTACCATTATTGAGCCATAAGAAGTCCGAAAGGAGCTAGCCCTTGGCAACTCTGCTATGTTAGACCTACTCCTCTACTCTCTATAATTAACCACTTTGAGCCGTGGGTGTAGATACTTAAGAGCCGATTTTCAAAGGCTAAGAGGAGTGGCAACTAAGGTTTTGAATTGCCAAAGCATACACTAAGTACATACATAAAATTTTGTTAACATGGATGACAATAATCAAGAGAGTAGAATGAACATTGATAGCTTTGATTTTGCACATGAAGGTGCTAATGATGATGCTCCCATGTTTGTGAATTATCTTGTGACTAGGTTGCAACAAGCTATGGGCAACCCTACCTTGCAAGCCGAAGTTACTCAACAACTTCGTGCCTATGGAATTTCCCTTCCTCTCCAAGAGGAGAGAGAGCTTAGGAGGCCTCTTGAAGAGACCCCCAAAAGAAGACTCTCTCCCATTCGAGAGGAGGAATCCAAAGAGAAAGAAAGCAATGAAAGTCTAAGTTCTTCTGAAGATGTGGCTCCACGAAGAAGTCGGTCTAGACGATCGCCTACTCCTCCCAAGAGGAAAAGAGCAACCCATAGTCCTTCTCCTCATCACTCTCAAAGGCAAGAGAGGAAACAAAGGAAGAAAAGGGCTAGGAAGAGGTCACCCTCTTCTCCTTCTTCTTCACCTTCCTTCTCTTCGGATGAAAGTTATGGCTATTCTCCTAGAGAATACAAGAGGGGAGGGCATCGCAAATCATTTCCTGCATGGCGAAGGTCACAAAAGCTAAAGAAGTTCAAGGAGGGAGGAAAGAGTATCTCTTTTCTCACCTACGATGGCACCTTTGGTGCTACCGACAAAGTGTTGGCCTTCATCCAGCAATTTGATGCGGCCTTTGGGGACGAGGGCTTCACAGAGTCCTCCAAGCTACGCCATGTAGCTATGCACTTCCAAAAATCAGCTCGTCAATGGTGGGCTAGCCTTCGTGGCAATGGAGAAGACCCAAAGACATGGAAAACTCTACGAGTTTCCATCATGAAGCAATTTCTTCCAAGCGATACTAAAGATAAAGTTCTTACCGAATGGCGCGGCTTGAAGCTCCTCTCTCATGAGTCTATCAACAAGTATGTAGATAAGTTTTGGGATTTACATCTCAAAGCTACTGTCTTTCAAAAGATAGACTTTGCCGAGCAAAGACAGCAATTCTGTGCGGGATTACCTGAAGAGATGGCTGAATATATCAACTCTCAACGGCCCGGTACTATTACCGAAGTAATCCACCACACCATGGTTGCTTCACGCATCAATTTCCATCAAGGGGCTAGACGTAATGTCAAGCCCATGGAAAACAAAGATAAAAATGATGCAAAGGGGAAATCCAATGCTCAAAATAATTCCCAAGGCACTTCCAACAACAACAACAACAATCGGTCCAAGGAGAAGGGAGTTTACAAAGGTAAAAACAAACTCTCTCCTGAAGAGCTTGAAGCTTTTCGCAAGGACCATAAGTGTTTCAAGTGTGGGGAGCAAGGACATGGCTATCGTTCTTGCCCCAAGAAGAATACTCGCAATGAGACTCCTAGGGCTTCCACCATCGAAGCTCCAAAAGAGGATGCTCATTGCAAAGGATCATCACTCTCCTATGCTTGGGGAAAGGTACGAGAGCATGATGCCTTCATCTTGTTTGACCCTGGCTCTACTCTCAACTTCATATCAATAGAGTTGGCCACCAAGTTGGGCATTCAAGCTTTTGAGATGGGAGATATAGTAACAGCTGATGCAGCTTTCAAGGGACAACAAGCCTTCGTTACTCCCTTGATTGGGAAGTTGAGGCTTCATGTCCAAATCTATGTCGACAAAGAAGACTTCTTCATCTCTCCCCTCCAACATCAGGATGTTATCCTAGGGGCACCATGGTTTGATCGCATGGCTGCCAACATGAAGTTCCCTGAAAGGAGAATTTACTTCACCTACAGGGGAAAGAACATGTATGTAGATGCTAGTGAGCGTGGTCGCACTATTCCACTTGTAAATCCTCTTTCTTTTGATAAATCAATGAAGAGCTCAGTTTCTGCGTACATGATTTATGTCAAAGAGTCTCTAAAAGCTAATAATGTTTCATCAAATGAAAATGATAGGAATCAAGAAGAGTTAGACTTGTCTACTTTTCTAAAAGGATTCCAAGATGTGTTCATCGATGATATCTCTATGGACCTACCTCCAAAACGAGGGGATGATGACCATCGTATTGAGCTCCTTCCAGGAAGCTCACCGCCTAACAAACCTCCTTATCGAGTCTCACAAGCTCAACAAGAGGAGATCATGAGGCAAGTACAAGAGCTGGTAGACAAAGGGATGGTGAGGCCTAGTTCCTCTCCCTTTTGTTCTCCAGTCCTTTTAGTGCAAAAGAAAGATGGTACATACCGTATGTGTGTGGACTATCGAGCACTAAACCATATCACTATTAAAAACAGATTTCCCGTACCTCGGGTAGAAGATCTGTTTGATAAGCTACAAGGCTCTACCTACTTCAGTAGGATTGACCTTAAGAGTGGCTATCATCAAATAAGGATAGTGGATGAGGATATCTTAAAGACCGCGTTTCGCACAACATTTGGTCTTTATGAATATCTAGTCATGCCTTTTGGCTTGACTAATGCACCAGCTACGTTCAATCGTTTGATGGAGAAAATTTTTAGACCATATCGAAAATTCACTGGAGTGTTCTTCGATGATATCATCATCTACTCCAAGTCTTTGGAGGAACATAAGCAACATCTCCAAGTGATTTTTCAAGCCTTGAGGGAGAACCAGCTTTTTCTCAACCAAAAGAAAAGTGAATTCTTCCTTCAAGAGATTCAATATCTAGGCCATATTATCTCTCACGATGGTATTCGTATGGATCCATCAAAGTTAGAGGTAATAAAATCATGGCCTAACCCAAGGAATCTACATGAGCTAAGAAGCTTTATTGGTATGTGTGCATACTATAGACGCTTCATAGCAAAATTCTCTCAAGTGGCAGGACCACTACACGACTTAACCAAGAAGAACGTTAAGTTTGTATGGACTACTAAGGAGCAAAATGCTTTTGAAAAACTCAAAGAGAAGCTTACTTCCCAACCAGTCCTTGTGCTTCCGGATCTCTCAAAGCCCTTTGAGGTCCAATGTGATGCTTGTGGTGATTGCCTTGGAGCGGTTTTGCTTCAAGAAGGGCATACCATAGCATATGAGAGCCGAAGGCTCAATGGTGATGAACGAGTCTTGGGCATTTATGAGAAAGAGCTTTTAGCTGTTCTACATGCCCTAGACACATGGAAGCACTACCTATTGGGGACTCCATTTATCCTACGAACCGACCACCAAAGTCTCAAGTATTTCATGACGCAAACCAAGCTTTCTGACAAACAAATGAGGTGGGCAAATTTTCTTTCGCAATTTAATTTTCATATTGCTCACATAGCTGGTAAGCACAATCAAGTTGCCGATGCACTTTCACGACGACCAAAAGTTAATGCGGTGTCTATAGCTACTCACAATGATCTATCCTCTATGATAGATGAGTATGCTACTAACCCTGACTTTAGAGACATAATGTCAGCCCTTGCTTTGGGGAAGAAAGAGGAACCATTCACCTTGCAGGATGGTTATCTTCTTCACGGCAATAGGCTATGTGTTACCCATTCCCTTCGTGAGAAGGTTATGTATGAATCCCATGCTCCTCCATATGCAGGGCATAGAGGTATTCAACCTACTCTCCGAGGAGTAGAGACGTATTTCTATTGGCCTACCATGAAAGTGGACATACAAGAGTATGTTTCAAAATGTGTAGTATGCCAAAAGACCAAGTATGATAGAGGGAAGCAACCTGGATTACTCCAGCCATTGCCTATTCCAAATTCACCATGGGAGAGTATATCCATGGATTTCATCTTTGGATTACCCAAGTCTATCCATGGGAATACAGGAATATGGACAATAGTCGACAGGTTTAGCAAGCAAGCACATTTTATTCCTGTCAAAAAGACTATTAAGGCACATCAAATGGCAACTCTCTTCATATCTCAGATTTTCAAACACCATGGATTACCCACATCCATCGTGTCAGATAGAGATCCTAGAATGACCAGTAATTTCTGGAAAGGTCTCTTTGAAAATCTAGGAACAAGATTGAATTTCTCTTCGGCCTATCACCCACAAACGGATGGCCAAAGTGAGATAGCCAATCTTACGATACTCGATCTACTCAAGACTTATGTTACCGAAGTAGATCAACGCTCACAATGGGAAAAGTATTTACCGCTAGTAGAGTATGCCTACAATAATACTGTACATACTTCTACGGGCAAAGCACCTTTCGAGATCATAGAAGGAAGACCTAAAAGTCCCTTGCTACTGAAAGTACATGGGAAAATCTTCGCCGCCGATGAGTATAGCCGTGACCTACAAGAATCTTTTCAAAAGATTAGGGAGGCTATAGCCATCTCTCAACAAAGGCAAAAAGTTGCTGCTGATAAGCACAGAAGAGCCTTAATGTTCAAAGAAAATGATTGGGTCTTACTCAAGTTTCCTAAGGCTCGATTAAGGCAAACGACGGGCAAAAATCCTACGGGCCATCAAAAGTATTATGCTAAACTAGCAAAAAGATACTATGGTCCTTTCCAAATCTTGAAGCCTATCAATGAGACGGCTTATCAACTCAAGTTGCCCAACCATTGGCTTATACACAATGCCTTTCATGTAAGCTTACTTAAGCCCTACAAAGGAGAGCCACCAATTGAACCAATTATTGAAGACCCTCCCGAAGTTGAAGACCAAGAAGAGGTGCTACAACCCGAAGCTATCCTTCGGCATGAAGACAAGGTACTACGACATGGTAAGATTATCCGACGGTATCTTATTAAGTTCAAAAATTATCCTTTTGAAGATGCTAAATGGATGCAAGGAGTACAACTTAAGGATAGTATGAACCTTGTCAATGCTTACAATGCTACATTAGAGTAAGCAAATGTATAAATTTCTTTTAAATAACTCATGTTTTTGTCTTATATGACTAGTCCTCTTTTTAATTGTGCACAAAATTTAACTAGGATGCATGCTTAGAATCATGTTTGTGATGACGACGTCTCTCAAACACCAAGTAGAATTTGTCACTCTACTTTGGGAGAATAAAATGGACTAAAGAGCAGACATGCTTGCGACAGCTATGTCTCCCAAGCACCAAATGGATTAGTCATCCATCTTGGAAAGATGTCATAGGGTAAAAAGGGATCCTTTACCCGCTAAGTACGATTGACTAATGACTAAGACTTTATCTTTTCTACCTCATAGTCGAGGACGACTATGATTTCAAGAGAGAGGTAATGTCATAAAATCTAATATCTAACTAACCCAAATGATTTTCTCATATTAAATTGATCACTTAATGTGGGAGAATAAACGGGAACAAGTGTTAAGATATAGGTATGTGCTTATAGATCTATCTCAACACGGGGCCAATGGTAAAGGGGCCCAAAAGGGAGATGGTCTATCAAAGAGCAAGGCTAACCAATGGAGTATAAGACCTTAGGGTTAGCTTCATTGAAGACCTCCAATAAATGTGTGTAAAAGTCCTTTGACCTTAAGTAAGCTAGGGCTGTGAGCTTGAGGTGGGAACCCGGCCCAAGCTCGAGGTGCTTGTCATGCTTGAGGTGCTTGTCATGCTTGAGGTGTTTTTCATGCTTGAGGTGCTTGATTAAGATGCTTGAGGTGCTTGACTGGCTCCATGCTTGAGGTGCTTGACTTGCTGCATGATTAAAGTACTTGAGGTGCCTTGAGAAGCTTGCCTGAGATGCTTGTGGGAACACCCCCTAGTTCAAGTGCTTTGTCATGCTTGGTGAGTAAGGTGCTTGATCACCTAAAAGTCAAAAGCATTCCTACAAGAGGGGGGGCGAGCCCTTTTCCTAGGGGCTAGAGAGAGAACACCCACTCACACACACAAGGGAAGCCCAACTTGAAGAGGCAGCAAGGACACATGTCAGGCCCCTACCCATGTTACCTTCATGTGTTGCTTGAAGCCTATTGGCTAGGCTTCAAAGGGGTCCAATGATAAATTACATGAATTATCTAATTGTTTTAGCATTTATCAAGTCCTCTCTCTCAAAGGGGAAAGGGGGACACTT
This sequence comes from Adiantum capillus-veneris, assembly GCF_014529385.1. Classification (NCBI taxonomy): domain Eukaryota; kingdom Viridiplantae; phylum Streptophyta; class Polypodiopsida; order Polypodiales; family Pteridaceae; genus Adiantum; species Adiantum capillus-veneris. The sequence goes on from NC_140959.1 coordinate 9,546,140, forward strand.
GTCCCAAGGCTACCCATGTTGCTTGTAATGGCTCTTGCTTGTGATTGGCTAGGCCTGGAAGGGTCCAATGAGCTTCAGGCATGAGCTACAAGGGGGGGTCGACCCAAGCAAGCTAGGGGGGTGCCTAGGGGGTATACTCACCCACACACACTCACAAGCACTCTCATTGTGTGATATGCAAAGTGCAAGAGCTCCCTCTCCAAGCAAGTAGAGGTTGAGAGCCTACACCAACACTCTTGGCTATGGAGTGCAAATCCAACCAAGAGCCATGCTTCAATGCTTAAGCTTGCCATATCCTTCTTCTTCATTACTATGCTATTATGTATGCTAGCAACAAGAGTATGATAAGTGAGGAACTAATTCTTTCTCCTACGAAATGTTTCTTCTTCCTCTTCCCTACCCTCATTCCCTGCTAGCTCTCTCCACCTTCGAAGGTGTTTGAGGTCTTGGGACTGAGGCTTGGGATAGTTAAAGCTTTCTTCAAGTTTATGTTATGTTTGTGGTGCATGAAGCCTTCCATCTTCATGGCATCACCTAGGTCACAAGGAACACAAAGACTGTATTGTAACAAGTCTCTCTTTATGGGAGAAATCATAATACAAATGCCTATTGGAGGGGGGACCGGCTCCACATAAATCCGGTCCTCAATTGTTGTCATGTTCTCTAAACTCTCTCTCTTGCAAAAGTATTGTCTATGCCAAGTTAACTAATTGCTATGATTATGTTGCTATCTTCAATTATGTCTACCCGCTATGCTCACAAAATCATTTCTTGAAAGTACTCTCATTAAATTCCGCTATTCTCAAATTGAATAGGCAAATTCCATTACACATAATGTCAGCCCTTGCTTTGGGGAAGAAAGAGGAACCATTCACCTTGCAGGATGGTTATCTTCTCCACGGAAATAGGCTATGTGTTACCCATTCCCTTCGTGAGAAATTTATGTATGAATCCCATGCTCCTCCATATGCGAGGCATAGAGGTATTCAACCTACTCTCCGAGGAGTAGAGACGTACTTCTATTGGCCTACCATGAAAGTGGACATACAAGAGTATGTTTCAAAATGTGTAGTATGCCAAAAGACCAAGTATGATAGAGGGAAGCAACCTGGATTACTTCAGCCATTGCCTATTCCAAATTCACCATGGGAGAGTATATCCATGGATTTCATCTTTGGATTACCCAAGTCTATCCATGGGAATACAGGAATATGGACAATAGTTGACAGGTTTAGCAAGCAAGCACATTTTATTCCTGTCAAAAAGACTATTAAGGCACATCAAATGGCAACTCTCTTCATATCTCAGATTTTCAAGCACCATGGATTACCCACATCCATCCATGCATAAGGTGCATGCACTACAAATGATGTTTTTTGTTTGTAGTAGGCAGGCATGGCCTCGCTGTCAAGCAACAAATTCATGGGATGACATGAATCTGCTAAGGGAGCCTCAAGGCATGTAATCTCTTCTTTATATTTTAGATAAAATATAGTATAACTAACTTCTTTTTGGTGTTGGGCATCTTTCTCTTCTTTTCATGGGGAGTTATGATTGTTTTAAGATCTAGTTGTGAATACAATTCCACCTTGAGAGGAGATACTAAGATGAGAGTGAAAAAACCTGTATGGCATCCACTTGGCGCTTTCAAGGCCATGATTCTTATACTTAAGCAAATAGTTTTGATGCAATATACCATTATATGTCAACGTGTCTTGATGTTCTATGATGGTCTCAGATATAAGGATTTCAAAATTCTTTTAAAAGGGATGGATCATCAATGATAGGAAGTGATGGTAGAGAACCTTTGAAAGGACAAAGAAAACTCATGTGAAATTTGTTGCAATTTTTTTGAGAGTCGGGGAGAGCTAATTGAAAGGAATTAGCATGAATACAGTTAATGATTTAAAATGTACCATAATATTGTTATGCTATCTTGACAACATGACTATTTTCTATGCTCTTAAGACGTCTCTTTTCAATGAGAATCGTTACAAAATCCCCCTCTTTGAATTTCATGGGTTGTCTCTTTTATTTCTTATTTCATGTATGAATGTTGTGCATTGTGAATTCATATTTTCTTGCTCCAAATTTGGGTGTTTTATTTAGCAATTTCATTAGCATGTGGTACTTCATGAGAAATGAGAGACAAAGGAGTAGGCAATGAGTACCCATACACAATTTGAAATAGTGATTTTTTGATAGATGAATGAGGATTGTTTTTGTATATGAAATTGAAGCAATTGGATGTATATGTCCCAATTTTCTAGTTGCTCATGAGTATATGTTCTTAAAAGATAAAAATGATGCTATTATCGATCGCTATATTTGTCCATTAAAGTTCCAGATGAAATGTAAACATGAAATCACACCAATACCACTCCCACTAACATCAATCATAACAAAAAAGAAGGGTCTTTTGAAATCATATATTTATAAGATGGGGGCATGCGGTGAGTGTAAAATAGAGTGTTTCAAAAGATTTTTGAGGTTAGTCATTCCAAGTGAAAGATATGTTCTTTTTTAAGAGGTTTGTAAATGGTAAAACCAAGCATAAAAAGTTTCGAATGAATTTTCTATAATAACAACACCCAAAGAAAAGAATGAATCTTATGAATAGATTGAGGTCATTCTTTGATGTATGTAGTCTTCTTAGGATCCACACAAATTCCTTTGCCAGAGACTATGTGACCTAAATATTCAATCTTAGTTTTAAATAACGATCTTTTCTCAAGATTCAAATAAAGTTCATGCAACAATTACAAAACCAAATCCAAATGTGTATAATCGTTTTTTTTCATTCTTAGTACAAACCAAAATGTCATCAAAGAAAACCACAACACAATCTTGATGCTTCAAAAAGATGCGATTTATGAGGTGTGAAAACTAAGAAAGGTATTAGTTCTAGCTTTTGGTTAGCCTGTAATGTGAAAGATTTTTCATTTTGTGTGATAATGAGTGTATGTTTATCCTAATGTATTCCTAATGGCTTTAAAAAAATTAAAAGGTATTCTTAATTCAAAGGTTCCCTCAATAACAACAAAAACGATGTGCTAGCATATAGCACGTAGCCAACGGGCAATGACAAAGTAGGTAGATTTGCAACTGTATCAGCTGGATGTGAGAAGGACGGATACAACTTTGAGAGACAGAGAGAGAGAGAGAGAAAACACTAAATGGAAAATAAAGGAGAAGAGAAACGCAAATACAATTAAAGAGAAACACCTCTTTATATGGACACAAAAGGTCTTTTGCCCTTGTCACATTCATAAGTCTTTTGACTTTCCACCATATGTGGTTTGACTTTCCACCTTCCTCTGTTTTTGCATTTCCTAAACTCACCCTTCACTTGTGCACTTAATATGTTATGAAAGACTTTTTATTTTTCCAAGATTGGGGATACCTAATCAATAAAAAATATACTACATTAATAAGGAGATTCCCCCGCTATAATCCCACCCCCCGCCCTGGCCGTCAAAAATATGTTGCGTGTCACACCGTACTCCGTTGCAACACAGTGGGTGCTACCCTCTCCTTCCCATAACCTAGCCCTTGCACACACACCTGCTGCGTCTTCCTCTCGGCCCCCACCTCGCGCACACAGAGACAGAGAGAGAGAGAGAGAGAGAGAGAGAGAGAGAGAGAGAGAGAGAGAGAGAGAGAGAGAGAGAGAGAGAAGCACGTCCAAAATAGAAGAAGAGAGAGAAGAGAGGCAGAATGAACACTCCTGGTCTCCAATTGAGGGAGAGAAAAGAGAATTTGCAAGGGAATCTTTGATTTTTCCTTTGTTTTGTGTAGTGCATACATAATTGAGACTTATTTCGCACGTTCTCGATTTTATTTATTCGTTTCAAGATTCCCCCAAAGAATCTGCGAAAGAATCTTTGATTTTTCCTTTGTTTTGCGTGGTGCATACATAATCAATCTTTGGATTAAAATGATGTTTTCGAAGCATATCCAAAGTCAAATCTTTGTTTTGTATTGGTTCTACTAAAAAATCTCATGATTCGATGAAGTCTCTTAATTATATTGCAAAATCTTTTACTATATGTCTATACAATTTAATTTGGTTTCTTGGAAAGTTGATTTTACTTTATAATTCGTGAAAGTCATATGCAATTTCAACTTTTGTGCAACATGTGTAGAAATGAAATCATGTGTAGTTCTATCATCATAAGATAACTTAAAAACATCATTACCAATCTTAACTTGTATATGTAAGAGACTATGTCACAGGGAAGTAGGAGTACTAATGTGATCTGGGTAGTCTGAGTTACCTTGGGGTTCTTGACTACTATCATCAAAAGTACTGGCAACGTTGATATCCATCTCCATGTTGTGCACTTCATGGTCATTATCATTTTCAATCCCATCAATAAAGTGTGAGGAAGGTGTTGACTTTCTTTCATAACTCTTTCAGATTGGTTGTTCTTTTGGAGTTGGATCTTTACCTTTTGTAGCTTTAGTATCATGAGCTAAGAATTATCTGAAATTTGTTGACCGCAACACATAAAGTCTACTACAAGCTAGCAACATATTTGCATTTAAAAGTAGAGTGTTTTTTAACATTTTGAAAAGCAAGCAAAATTTGTCAAAAGATGTATGTGTATCGTGTGACAACGTTCTATGTCCAAATTTGAAGAGTAACCCATGCATGTCTATCTTTCGCTTTGTATTAATAAGGGAGAACGTGCTCTATTACCATTCTTTGAAATTTCTTCAAAGTTCGTGGTCGTTCGTGTCATTTACAAATCACATCCACCAAAGAGAAGCACGTTCTATCATCTTATTTGTTACATACTTGAATTTTTTTTCGTTCATTGAAATTTTCTCTTTGAAAGTAGTTATCCAAAGAAAAGAAACATACGTCCATCTTTTCTTCCATCGTACTTTATAAAAGTAAATGCCTTTTTAAAGATTTTGTTTTATTTTTATTCTTTTGAGCATCCAAAGTATGCTTAATCACTTTGATAAGCCACTTGTTTTTGTTAATATCTTTCTGATTGCTCTTGTGAGAACTCTGCTTTTGTATCATCTCAAGCTTTTGCTGACGAACATAACTTGCAATGTGTTCCTTTTTAAGCTCTTAAAAAAGAACATCAATCTTTTGATCCATAATAAGGGAATCTTTGGTTGTCATAGTTGGTTAACTCAAGTAAAAGAAAAGTAAAAATATAAATGCAAATCCAATATATATATATATATATATATATATAAAAGAGTTAAATTATTAAAAAAAAAGAACATAAAAAAATGAATAAGATGATATCTTTGTATGTTGAATGAGCTAGAAAAATCCCAAAAAGATCTTTAGTGAATATGTAAAGCATTTGAACAATCCAAATTGGTAAATAGAAGCAATTGAGATAATGTCTTCTTGTTTTGTCGATGATCGTAAGCACTTTGATTGATTGTAAAGCTGATTTTCAACCCTTTGAGATTGCCCCTTAAAAGTGTAAGCAATGCATGGATTGCCTTTGTTACTTTTCTTCAATTGCTTGCATCCTTTTCTTTGAACTAGGTTGCTTGTCATTGTGACTGAAACTATTAGGATTAAGAAGTTGAGATAACGTCTTCTTGTTTGTCGATGATTGCAAGCACTTTGATTGATTGTAGAGCTAATTTTCAACACTTTGAGATTGTCCCTTAAAAGTGTAAGCAATGCATGGATTGATTTTGTTACTTTTCTTCAATTGCTTGCATCCTTTTCTTTGAACTAGGTTGCTCGTCATTGTGATTGAAACTATTGAGATTAAGAAGCTTGTTATTCTTGCATCTTCAACAAAAAGAGAGCCTTCCAAAAGCTATCTTCTTGAGAGTCTTCTTGTCAAAATTTATTTTCTTTGCCCATAAGAACCACTCTTCTTTGCTTCTACACACTGTCTGGAGCATTTTCAAAACTTTAATACCATTGTTGGCTTTCTTATGTCTTTCCAAGACTTTCAACACCATTTCAATTTATTAAATCAATATAAATTAAAAAAACAATCAATTGAATAATCACTACTTATAAAGAGAACAATATAAATAAAAATTAGAGCACAAGATAACATATTGGGTACCAATCATCACCTTTAATCAATATCGTTGAGTATTTTCCTTTCACTTGTTTATTCATCTCATGGAGCATGAAGATAACTATATGAAAGATAAGAGAGCATGAGTTGCACAGTCAAGAGAGTGTATACCATAATTAAGAGAGAAAATTATCATAAAAGAGGACAAAAGTGCATCTTCTACAACTTAGCTCTAATGTGTTAGGAAATAAGACGTAGCTAAATAGATAATTGAGTAGATTACTTAATGGAGAGAGACAGATTTATATACACGAGATTATAGAGTAGAGAGAGAGAGAGAGTACACATGATATACGTGGTTCACCCAATGTGGGCTACGTCCACGGGAAAGCAGCCACTCAATGGCTTTAGTACTTCAAAACAAGAAGTAGTTTACAAAGGGATTATACCCTTAATGGAGCTCCCGCCTTGCTTCACTCTCACCACCTCACACTCACCTTGTTGCATCAACTTCACACTATGAAATGTGTGTAGAAATGGCCTCCTTTTATAGGCCAAAAGGGTTGCCCTCTCTTATGAGACACAGCCATGTGTAGCCGCCCTTGTGCGAATAAGTCCAAATCGGACCCTCCAATCCGCCCATGTGTGGCCGCCCTTGAGAAGACAAGTCCGCTTTTGAATTCGGCCACCGGCCATTGAATTCGGCCCCCGGACACTGGCCATTGACTTCCGACCACCAGCCATCAGCCATTCACTTCCGACCACTGGCCATCTGCCATTGACTACCGGCCACCGGCCAACCGACCGGTTGTTTTCCGACCACTTTCCGGACGCCGTCCAGCCATAATATTCCGGCGAAAAAGAATATTCCGGAGAAAAAAAAAGTCTCGCCCCCGAGGCCTTTAAAGTTGCCCCTGATTCTTGTCCGTGAAAATTTTGGTTTCCGGTGAGTGATTTTCCTTCACGCACGATGGCTTCTCCTCATAATGGGGGCCTTATAAATGTGCGCTTTTACCACAGAAAATTACAAGGGTAAATCAGGCTCCATACTTAACAATCTCCCACTTGGAGACTGATCTCCAAACCAAACCTGTGACTGCTTTCCATTCTGGCTTCTTATCCTTGAATGCCGATTGAAGATGAGCAAAAGCTCAACTTCTCCTTGTTGACCACCTTTGTAAACATGTCTGCAGGATTTTCACTTGTATGCACCTTTCCTAGCTTTAGTTGTCCCTCTTCCAATAGAGTGCGTATGAAGTGATATCTCACCTCAATGTGCTTTGTCCTTGAATGAAAGGCTGAGTTCTTCGCAAGATGGATAGCGCTTTGGGTATCACTATACAAGACACAATTGTCTTGTTTGAATCCAAGCTCTTCTAAGAATCTGTGAAGCCACAAAATTTCTTTGCTTGCCTCCGTCATTGCTACATACTCTGCTTCCGTGGTAGAAAGTGAAACCACTTTCTGCAGCTTTGAAGCCCAGCTTACTGCTGTGCCTGTAACCGTGAACACATAGCCAGTAGTGCTCCTTCGAGTATCTTTGTCACCTGCCATATCTGCATCAGCATACCCTTCTAGAAAAATATCAGTTCCTCCAAAATACAAAGCATTTGTTGTTGTCCCTTTTAGATACCTAAGTATCCACTTCACAGCTTGCCAATGCTCTTTACCTGGGTTGTCCATGAACTTACTCACAACTCCCACTGCATGTGCAATGTCTGGCCTTGTCCAGACCATAGCATACATTAGAGAACCTACCGCTGCAGCATATGGAACTTTAGACATATAGGCTATCTCCTCTTGTGTCTTTGGACACATATCCTTCGTTAGTTTAAAATGACCAGCCAAAGGTGTAGAAACTGGTTTTTCATTTTGCATTGCAAACCTTTCTAGTACCTTCTTGATGTAATCTTCTTGAGATAGCTTTATTGTCTTCTTCGTCCTGTCCCTTGATATTTTTATACCAAGTATCCTCTTTGCAGCACCTAAATCTTTCATTGAAAAAGATTTGGACAGCTCCTCTTTTAGGTCTTTGATGTCCTGCATGTTAGCACTTGCAATCAACATGTCATCAACATACAACATTAGGATGATGAATTTCCCATCTCCCAAATTCTCCGTGTAGACGCAGTGATCCGAGTTCCATCTTGTGAATCCATGATCCAACATCCATCGATCAAACTTCAAGTACCATTGTCTTGATGCTTGCTTTTAACCATACAAGCTCTTCTTTAATCTGCAAACCATTTTCTCCTTACCTTTTACTTCATACCCCTTTGGTTGAAGCATGTAGATTTCCTCCTCTAAGTCACCGTGAGGGAATGTCGTATTTACATCCATTTGCTCGAGATTTAGATCATGAGCAGTCACAAGGCTTAAGACAAGCCTAATTGAGTTATTTTTACAACAGGAGAAAATATTTCATTGAATTCAATACCTTTCTTTTGAGAAAAACCTTTTACCACAAGCCTAAACTTGTACCTTTTCTTCCCACCTTCTTCTTCCTTTAGCTTGTACACCCATTTGTTTTGAAGTGCCCGCTTACCTTTAGGCAACTCAACCAACTCCCATGTTTGGTTGCGATATAGTGAGTCCATCTCCACTTGCATGCTCTTCGTCCATTCTTCTTTGGATTCATGTTTTATAGCTTCTTCATATGATTCCGGCTCTCCAGAATCTGAGATCAAGAGATGGTTGAAGGAAGGAACAAACCTTTCTGGAGATCTACTTGCTCTTGTAGATCTTCGGGGAATAGGTTGAGGCTCCTCATTTGGTTGACGTTGTTGCACATTGTCACCGTTTGCAGTCCTTGAGTCTTCACCGTCCTCAAGCTCCATGTACTCATCACCTGTTTCTTTTGTTTGTTTTCTTTCCAAGTAATCTTTATACATATTTTGTTCGTTAAAAATTACATCCCTACTCCTTAAGATTTTACCATCTTCAGGATTCCATAGGCGATACCCAAAGTCTCCTTCTCCATAGCCAATGAAGAAACACTTTTTGGACTTTGCATCTAACTTTGATCTTAGGCTTCTATCTATGTGCATGAAAGCCTCACACCCAAACACTTTGAGAAATGCATAATTCACCGGTTTACCTGTCCATGCCTCTTCTGGAACTCCCCCATCCAATGCCGTTGAGGGTGACCGATTGATTAAGTACACAGACGTACTTACAGCTTCCGCCCAAAGCTCAAGCGGTAGGCCTGCATGTAGCCGCATGCTTCGTGCTCGTTCCATGATTGTCCTGTTCATCCTTTCCAAAATCCCATTTTGTTGAGGTGTCCTTGGGGTTGTCCTTTGCCTCCGAATGCCATTGCTAGCACAAAAGCTTTCAAAAGCTTGGCTGCAATATTCGCCTCCATTGTCGAATCTGAGGCATTTAACCTTGGTACCTGTTTCATTCTCCACAAAGGCTTTCCACCTTTGAAATATGGAAAATACATCGGATTTATTCTTCATGACATAAACCCATGTTTTTCTAGTCGCATCGTTTATGAATGTTACATAGTACAATGAGCCACCAAGTGATGGTGTACTTGCAGGACCCCAAACATCAGAATGAACCAACTCAAGTTTTTTATTTTTTCTTTCATTTCCTGATTTTTGAAATTTTACCCTCTTTTGTTTACCATAAACACAATCTTCACAGAACTCTAAGTCCACTTCTTTCAAACCTGGTAGAAGCTTCTTTGTTTGAAGGATTTGCATTCCTTTGGCACTCATATGCCCAAGTCGGTAGTACCACACCGCACTGTCAACTTCTGTAGTTGCTGCACAAGCTAAAGGTTGCGTGCTAACAGTACACAAGTAAAGTGTACCGACTTTTTCACCCTTGGCAACCACCAAAGATCCCTTTGAGATCTTCCACCGTTTGTTTCCGAATGCAATGTTGTGACCTTCATCGTCCAATTGTCCTGTAGAGATCAATTTTTTGCGAAGAGAAGGAACATGCCTAACATCTTTAAGCTTCCATTCATTTCCGTTAGAAGTTTTGACAGAAACTATACCTTTGCCGACAATCTCACAAGCTTCATCATCTCCCAAGTATACATACCCAAAATTACCTTTGGTGTAGTCTTGGAAATGTTGCTTGTGTGGTGTCGCATGGAATGAAGCCCCGGAATCTACTATCCAGGTATTAAACACATTGTCTAATGAGAGAATTAGAGCATCTTGCTCTACTTTACCTGCCACATTGGCCTCCGATGTTGGCTTGTTGTCTTGAGACTCTGTCTCCTTCTTCTTCTTGGACCAGCAATCCTTCTTGACGTGGCCCTTCTTGCCGCAGTTCCAACATTCAAGAACTGACTTTGTGCGTGACTTGCTCCACCTTGAGCAATCACGACCCTTTTGGTTTTTGAACCTCTCCTTAAGCCTTCCTCTTGTTTCCACTGATAGTACAGCACTTGATGATTCTCCTGTGCTTCTCCTTCGCATTTCCTCGCTTAGGAGAACACCCACAACATCATCAAACTTAAGAGTATTTGTGCCAGAGATAGAATTACTTACAGCCATCACAAGGCTGTCCCAACTATCCGGTAGAGATGATAGTATAAGGAGAGCTCGCACTTCGTCATCGAAATTGATTTTCACTAATCGAAGTTGACTTATGTTTGTGTTAAAGTCATTTAGGTGTTCTGCAACTGAACCATTCTCTGCCATCTTTAGATTGAACAAGCACTTCAAAAGAAATACCTTATTGGATGCCGATGGTTTCTCGTAGAAGTCGTCAAGTGACTTCATCAAGTCCTCCGTGGTCTCCATCTCCGAAACATTGAAGGCCACCGTTGATGCCAAGCTTAACCGGATTGTTCCCAGTGACTTTCGATCAAAGATAATCCATGCTTCATCTGCCATTGTTGCGGGCTTCTTCGCAAGACCGCCTAGTGGCAAATAGAGGTCCTTCTGGTAGAGATAGTCTTCAATCTGCAACTTCCAATGTTGGTAGTTTTTGCCGTTGAACTTCTCAATCTTGAGCTTCCCTTCCTCCGCCATAACTCCCACTCAATTCAAGGAATCCTTTCCTTGAGATAATTTAGCTACGAGCAAACCTTGCTCTGATACCAGTTGTTAGGAAATAAGACGTAGCTAAATAGATAATTGAGTAGATTACTTAATGGAGAGAGACAGATTTATATACACGAGATTATAGAGTAGAGAGAGAGAGAGAGAGTACACACGATATACGTGGTTCACCCAATGTGGGCTACGTCCACGGGAAAGCAGCCACTCAATGGCTTTAGTACTTCAAAACAAGAAGTAGTTTACAAAGGGATTATACCCTTAATGGAGCTCCCGCCTTGCTTCACTCTCACCACCCCACACTCACCTTGTTGCATCAACTTCACACTATGAAATGTGTGTAGAAATGGCCTCCTTTTATAGGCCAAAAGGGCTGCCCTCTCTTATGAGAGACAGCCATGTGTAGCCGCCCTTGTGCGAATAAGTCCAAATCGGACCCTCCAATCCACCCATGTGTGGCCGCCCTTGAGAAGACAAGTCCGCTTTTGAATTCGGCCACCGGCCACCGGCCACCGGCCACCGGCCATTGACTTCCGACCACCGGCCATCGGCCATTGACTACCGGCCACCGGCCAACCGACCGGTTGTTTTCCGACCACTTTTCGGCCGCCGTCCGGCCATAATATTCCGGCAAAAAAGAATATTCCGCCTTTAAAGTTGCCCCTGATTCTTGTCTGTGAAAATTTTGGTTTCCGGTGAGTGATTTTCCTTCACGCACGATGGCTTCTCCTCATAATGGGGGCCTTACAAATGTGAGCTTTTACCACAGAAAATTACAAGGGTAAATCAGGCTCCATACCTAACATAATGGAGATTCTAATGGCTCCATTGACTTTGAAACGCAGGTAAAACTTTAGGTCACGTGTTGAAGATACTCTCGGAGCACTCCTCTTCCTCGTAGAGGATCAAAAAAATAATTCACGCAAAAAAAAAAGTGTAGTACGCACGATGACCTTATTTCAAAATTCTCCTCTTCGATCAAAAAGATGATTTCTACAGAAAAAGTGTTGTATGCACAATGACATGATTTTAAAATTTTCCTCTTCCTCGTGGAGGGTAAAAAAGATGATTCCTACTGAGAAGTATGGTACACACAATGATGTGATTTTGAAATTCTCCTTCTCTCTTTATCACTTGCATGCATGCATTCAAAATAGCAGTGGTTTCTTTTCACTTAAACTCTCAGAATGGTAGGTAAAGGGGGGTTCTATTTACATTAATTCTTTTGAATGGGGTAATAATGATAAAATTGATAAAATGTACATATGGTTGGGGTTTCTTGTTTTCTATTACCCCATTCAAAAGTAGTAATAATAGAAAACAAGAAACCCCAACCATATGTACCGAAGGTTGGGGTTTCTTGTTTTCTATGTTTTCATATGGAAGTGGTCGTTTGTTATTTGGGTTTGTCAGACACTTGGATTCTTTTGTAAAGTTAATGTTACTCAACAAGACGTCAAACTGTTGTAGAAACTTGAGAGCATTGTGAGAATCTTGGACGTCTAAGAAGGTGAAAATTTTAATTGTAGTACCACGATTCTTAAAGGGTTTTGGACCGAAATTCACCACCAGGGGTACTACGTAATAATAATAGTGATGATGGTGCATATTCCGATGAAGAAGAGGATGGAGAAGGAGCAATAGGTGGTGGTGGTGGTGGAACATGGGTTGAGGGGTGTACAAGGCAATGGTAGTGGTACTTTGGAAGCTACATGTGGTTCTTCTCATGCAGCCATATGCTTGAAAATGCCTCCCAAAAAATGAGAAATATCTCCAGAGCTTTGTTGTGAAGAAGTAACAAGGAGACTTTGGAAGGTTTTAGAAGGAAGAGAAGAATAGACCTGAGAAGGTTGGGGAAAGATAACATTGATGTCTGATGCCACACGGTAACTCCAAAAGGACACATGGGCTATCCTCACACAAGGACAACTAGTGTAAACGCAATAAACGGACTCAGATTCTCGTGTAGTACCGTCGACCAACCACCATGAAACTAGAAATGATGCTCATTCAAGAGGCTCATGATCCAAAGTTTAGAGGTAGGTAACCTTGCCTTCGAGCGTTAACCTATCCCTGACTCGCATTTTCACTCTACCACCGCCCCAACTGAGCCTTCATGCAGTGTGCAAACAGTAAAAGGACAAGGACTCCCGTCCACTTGCCGCGTCCTCTTCTACCTCACTTTGTCAATGTAGGTCTCTACACGGTGCTCAGGTATCCTATCATTCTTTTCTGCAGTTCAAATTTGCAAGGTCAGTATCAAGCGAATAGGGGCAGTAGGAGGATTTAGGAAACCCAAATAGCTCTCTCAAAACTTCCAAATCAATTCGATGATCTGTTGGTTTTTGTTTCTATTGCTCGGATAAATACACCAATCCTTGAACTACACATTGATCATGTGTCTCCTCTGGTTTCTTTTGATTGGAGAGGCTAGGTAGATTTCCATCTTATATGGTGTCATCTCTTTGTTCTCCACTCATGTTGTTAGGATAGGGTGCTCTGATTTGTAGAGGGAAATTAAGCAAGCTATGCTCTGGTACCATTGTAATCACTTCTGGCGAGTGATCGAATGGATACACTAGATACTACTTTGACATTTTTTTTAACTCATTAGCTTAAAGCCCCCCTCTTCCCCCCAAAAAAAGAAGACAAGAAAAAAAAAAAGATAGCGGCACATCCTCTCTTGCAACAGGCCCAACCCCTATGCCTGCTTACTGCACTCTGCATGCTCACTCTCTCTCATCTAATGTGTGTGGACTCCCCATCACAACCTACCCCTACACATTATATGCACCCCGCCATATGCAACCCAAATCAGCATCTTCCATAGTGCATATCATATGCATCCAATATCAATTTCTTCCACCTATATCAATGTCATGCATAGAGCCAGAGAGGGAGAAAACCTTTACGACTTGCCTCGACTAATCATAGCTTTGGGGGGGGGGGGGAGAGAGAGAGAGAGAGCTTGCCTCTCCTACTCATAGGTTGGAGTCATGGGAGATTCTTCAATGAAAAAAGGAGATGAATTCATTGATTTTGGAGAGCAAACAGCTCCCCCTTCCCATCCCGACCCTTAAGAATGCCCCCCCCTCCCCCCCGGGTTCGCCCTCCCTCTCTCTCATGTTATCCAAAAATACGAAACTAGAAAATCTCTTTCAATAATAGTGATGTTGCCCTAATAATAGGAACCTTGTCTTGTTCTTACTCTCCCCTTGTGGAAGTGTTATCCTCAAATAGCGAAGTAGTAAATGTCTTTAAATAACATTAATGTTGTCCTTTTCTCAACCATGGTTCATACATTGTTTAACATACATTTTGGCCCATGGGGTGCTATTTGGAAATTCACTAAAATTTACTAATACTCCCACGTCATTATCCCTTGCCACTTGAGTCCTTCATGATATGATGCACTTCTTTGTATCCTACCATGAATAACAAAAATAAAACTTATCATAAACCTTCAACGGATCTACCAGGATCTACGAGTTAATTAGTACCCAACGTTGAAATCCTACTCACTAAGAAGGACAATACCCACATGCTCTCTTTTGGATTTGTTATTGTAAACTTAGTAGGAATGGACCTACCAATTTCTTGTAACAATGGGGAAAAACTAGTCGAGTGGAAACATACACACCCATTCACACCAGGACCAACTTTGAAACTCCAAAGAGAAGTATCCCCTTATATTGTGAGGAATCTCTATACGATTTAATAAGAAAATGATTTAAGAGAACCTTGCTTTTTAAGTATCTAGCCTTTTGGCAATGTAAAAAACATACGTGTACAATCTTGGCCATAAGAGAATGTCATATGCTGCTATGACACAGGTCATCTACATTATAGTATGAAAAACACTGGACCTTTAGAACAATCGTAAGGAGGTGGTGTTGTCAAAGTCCTAAAATATTCTCTTGTGTATAGTACATACCCAAAGTCATTTCAACACTCAATACAGAAGAATTATATGTAAGTGCTCTTCATTTTCTAGCATTAGAATGATAGGGGTCCTCATTTAATGCCTCCACCTTGTAGCATATGACCATGGCGGCTTATATGCGCCACTAAGAGAGCCAAAAAAAATCCACACCTTAATATCATAAGAGAGTGCCAGCTAATCTTTGACACCTAGCATTGACGTAATATGTTCATCTTAGATAATATCTTTGAGATGATTCCTATGAAAATCATATTCTTGAAGGACCCTTGCTTATGAACTCTTTAATCCCCAAAACCATAGATTTATGCATCAATTGAAGGACCCTTGCTTATGAACTCTTTAATCCCCAAAACCATAGATTTATGCATCAAGAATTAGCAGACAAACAAACTCTTATTGTTTGTATCTATATCTCTCTTGATCTTTGTTACCATATGTGTGTGTGCACTCGTATGTTTATTTCATTGTCTTGAACCCTAGACCTTCCCTTGGGGCGATCACTCATCACAAGCTCCCTATATCACATGCCATATATTTTCTAGTACTAATAACGCTCTTCAATTAACTCATGTGATATGATACACATTTTAAAAAGTGACCACCCCGAAGGACCTCCCCTCCTCATATTCCTTTTATTCCTTTTTGGATGAGCTATCAGTGTGTGTGTGTGTGTGTGTGTGTGTGTGTGTGTGTGTGTGTGTGTGTGTGTGTGTGTGTGTGTGTGTGTGTGTGTGTGTGTGTGTGTGTGTGTGTGAGAGAGAGAGAGAGAGAGAGAGAGAGAGAGAGAGGCTTTATCTAAACCCACAATGAACCATTTCGACTTAAGCTTGCAAAAGGCTAAGGAAAGTTCAGCAGTGAGCCAAGTAGACTCAGTAAGTATCCACTCATGTGGGAGTTGTGAAACTAGACTAGAAAGACATCCACCAACGTCTTTTTCAATTCTTGTTGAATTGATAACTCCAATTGGAGTTTTTTGACCAAGTCGGCCAAACATTTGGTGAGTGCTTTTAAAGCAATATGA
Source organism: Adiantum capillus-veneris (assembly GCF_014529385.1). NCBI lineage: Eukaryota > Viridiplantae > Streptophyta > Polypodiopsida > Polypodiales > Pteridaceae > Adiantum > Adiantum capillus-veneris. Next base: position 9,562,145 of record NC_140959.1, read on the forward strand.
GGATTAAGTGGTTGAGGAGGTATGTGATTGAGGCCTTTAGAAAGGAGGCATCTTACATAGCTATTCTTAATAATAGAGAGATTTGTGGTACAAACATGCCTTCCAACATTGCCAAATTCAATTGTAAACTCATTCCATAAGTGACAATCACATGACAAGGGTTTTCCTTTTCTAAGAAACCCATTAGAGTATACCAGATGTAGTATAGAATCAGTAAATCTCTACCCTATCCTAACTTTGGCTGAGTAGATCCAAATTACCAAATGTAGAGAGAAAGCATTTGTTAAATATAAAACGAGGTGAAAAGAATTCTAAAATTTTGTTGGCAAAGATGCAATGAACAAAAACTCCAGCACATTGTCCTCATGAGATATAAGATGCATTCTGCCAGCCTCATTACACAGTACCTGCATTTACAAATCCAACAAGTGTTTGACAGGATACCCTCTTCCTCTCCCTCTAATCATGCTTCTCGCTTTCCCTCTCCCTCCATAAGACTCAGCAGAAGAAGAGGCTGGAGTTAAAAAAGATGTGTACGAAGAAGTGGGGGAAATAAGTGAGTTGGGTCTTTTAAGAGTAGGGGAATCCTCAACATATATGTTAGGTTTTAGCAAGCCTAGGAGAGTTTTAATACCAAGGTAGTTGCCATAAGTAGTCGAAACAAGCCCAGTTTTTTTTTGCACCTAGTTCTTTGAGACAAGAAAGCATAAGGGAGCGAAACTGAATAAACGCCAATCTGGGCTAACACAAGTTTCTTTGCCTAGCCTCCAAGCCAGGAGCAGAAAAGGGAGAGGTAGTGAGTTGAAGGAGTGTCAGGAAACATGAAATCCAAGTTGTTGAGGGCATACCATATAGCACGATCAAACCAGAAAATGCTCGATTCACAAGAAGCCTTAGGGTCAAGAAACCGACAAGAGCATTTGACATAAATCTTGTAAATGTTCCAAATAGACTCAGTGTAGTACTCACAATTACTTTTGGAGAACTCCATCAAGCCCTTTGTACGCACATACATGCCAATATTTGAGCCACATTTCTTAGCATCAAGAAACCGCATAGTGAAAGGAGCTTTAAAAAGGTCACCTTTATCAAGAGATTGGACACCCCTTAACACTTTGAGTCGTGCTTCTTCAATTGAAGATGCCAAAAGGTTGGCTAGAAAAACCCAGGTCTTGATAGAGATGGGAGCTAAATTTCCTTTGTTGGGCAGGGCCAAAAGGTTATGGTGCATACCAAATGATTCGATTTCAACTTGTTTGGAAGGCAAGAAGGAAAAAACCCGGGAAACTTTAGGTACCATTTCCATTAGCAAGGTTTCACTAAGAGAACACATCTCTTTCTAAAAGGCTTTGACAACATCTAGGGCAAGGGGTCCCTGCAAAATAGTCTGTTGGATACTGTTTGTACCACCGGAATGGATGGAGCTGAAACAAACCCACGTGTAAGACCACCTAATTTGCGTAAGTAATGATCAATTAAGCACCTTCAGAAGAGAAGTTAGCTAACTCTCCTTTATGAGCAAGTGTTAGAGAAGGAATGTTCTCTATGAGTTCGGAGAGATCTCCAACCCCTTCCTTAGATTATTGACAAGTTGGGCAAGGGTATGGACACACTTATCAAACGACATGGTTTGAACCAAGGAGTTGGCTAGATCAGTAGAAGCTCCTACTATTAGTTCAAATGCCAAAGGGTCATGAATGCATCTAAATAACTGAAGCGAGGCTTTAGAAAGAGGCTCAGTAGGACGCTCTAACCCTTGAGATAGTCCTAAGCTCTGCATGGTCAAAATAAATTATGTTATAATAGACATAAATGACTAATGGTAAGAACTAGTAGCATCTTCAACCTTCAACCGACCAGGAGAACCTATAAGGGCCGTGTGAAGATAGCCCCATCCGACAGGTATCAGCCCCAGGAACAACTATCTAGGACGAACACCGAGGGATATAATATAGTAACTAGGTCTTTGAATAGTAACACTACTACCCTTGGTGTTAGGTGTGTGTGTGTGTTCCAATAATATTATAACATAAACACCAAAGAATTCTTTCAAATTACAAAAGACACTAGAAAAAAGGTGGTATAATTCCCATTCATAGTATAGAACGGACTTTATACTTAAGTACAAGAGAGTTAAGAGCTTGAAGATATATAAATCCACCATCTTCACTTCAAGGAACTTTCAAAACCATAGTTGAGAAGGTAACCCTCACCTGCACCCATGGAAACAACACAACTTTTAGTTAGCATTGGCACCGTATGCTAACTAAAAGTTACCCATGCATCACCGTATGTAGGCGATGCATGGGTATCCACATGTTATAGATGCCAACCCAACTAAATTGCTTTCAAAGATAATTAATAAAAAAGCTGAAGCTACATAATTATTCACAGACGGTTTCATTTTCAAGGGGGAAAAAACACTTTGGAGCTCCTTGAGCTTTGCAAGCTCTCATGAGATAAGTTCGGAGACGAGTTTTATGAGGCAATTTAGCCTTGAATTGGGCCACATATCTTTACAGAGTTTGGCATTAATTGCCGCATTTTTTAAGGGTCGGTGACAGTGCTCATACGTGCAGTCAATCTATACTTTGGAGTTACCTATAACATAAAAGGATGTTAGTAAGTTCTACTCCTTCCTAGATAGAGTTTAAAACCATAAACAAGGTAGTAAGTATAAATACTACTCCCCTAACCACATATACCATATAGAAAGAGTATTCCGTGGTACCATATTACTTCCAAAATCTAGGGAACAGAGCCACCATGGCCATACCCTCGATCTAATACACCACACTATTCAGTTTCATGAGCGGCTGCTCTACAACTTTTCCCACCATAATCTATGGCCATACTTATAACCATAATCGGTCCTAAGCAAACATTACCCTGTCCCCAAACAACCATGTAAACCTATGTATGCCCAAGTTGAGCAGCTTTAAGTCAGGAACACAAAACCAAGCCGGCCTATATACCGTATTTTCAGGTCCCAACCCAGTTCGTTAGACCACGTACGGCCAAATTGAGAAACTTCCCAGACGGCATAGTCATAATTGAGCTTGAGTAGTAAGCTCGGCAAACCAGAAGTACAAACCATATATTGCCAAGCTAAGGAAATTTTTCAAGGGATCACAATACTCAGATGGAAAATACGATAAACTAGCAAGAATAGTAAGCTCGGTATCCACCCAATAAGTGCATCACTAGTATAAACCTACTGCGAGAGTAGTTTAAACAACTAATAACTAGATCATAGCTATTTACAAACCAATCGATTTAACACTATTATGTTAAGAAAGATTTTAATCATCAAATCTTAACCTAAACAAAGGTACAAAGTAACAATCATCCACTTGCCAATGACCAGTTTTTACCTATGCCAGGCCATAGTTTTTCACCCAATATGTAGGCCAACCTTACCATATAGGGGCCTTCACCGAGTAGTCAGAAGACCTTCAATTATACTTTTAGGCTTTTTACGGCACCATTCATCTAGTATTGCAGGATGTTGTCTTCTTTCCATGTTAAACAAGCCAAGCCTTTGATAGGACCATATATATGGAACAACATAGAAATCCTATTTTTGAAAAGAAACCCCAAACACAAGCCATAGCTACAAACGGTTGCATATCCTTATGAATCAACAATAAATTGAAAGTTTTTTCCAACGATAACTAAACCAACCATTCCATAACCATAAACGGCACAATAGAAGTAACATTATAGTATTTGCAGAAGGTACCATAACATCAAGTGAATTACGTACACCATATGGACAACAATCCATAGTAATTCCATAAGTCATCTAAGAAGGAGTCGGAGCCGCCAACTCCACAGTAGCATGTTTATCCTTGCCTTTAGCCATATAACCGATTACTAAATGCTACCCCTTGCAGGAAAGAAACCCCAATCTCAAAGCACACAAGCACTGACACTCACCAAAAACACACAGTACCAATGCTAAGTGAGCATGAAAGCTCACCTTTATAGGTTTGCGAGCCTGTAGTTGTTTTCCCTTTACACCAGTGTGGCTAGAGCGGGTAGAATGGAAAGATAAAGATAGAGAGAGAGAGAGAGAGAGAGAGAGAGAGAGAGAGAGGGGGGGGGGGGGGGGGGGGGGGGGGGGGGGGGAAGTGTGTGAGAGAGAAGGGGGAAGAACTAGGGTATTCCAATGCGGATGCGGACTGCAGGAGGGCCGGTATGGTTTAACGCAAAAGAGGGCAAAATGCCAAAGCCACTGTCGGCCTTTCTTCATATCACTTAGCTATTTATGAATAATTAGGTGTCATTTAAGGCACCTCCAAAATATCAACTATTGAATTACCTACTATAATTCACCCAGGTTTCCCTAAGGTCAATTAGCCCCAGTAAATAATGCCCAAAGATATTAACACACTATCCTTACACTATCCTAGCCGGCGGGCAAAAGGTCCACCCACCCATTTTTACACCAGTTCCAGTATCACAAGTACACAAGTAGCACCAGTCCCAGTACTAGTACAATATTAGTACACAAGTAGCACAGGTATCAATACACAAGTAGCACCAATCCAGTATATTACAGTACACAATCAATACTCGTACCAGTACCACTACACAAGTAGCACCAGTCCAGTTTATTACAGTACACAACCATTATTACAGTGCACAACCATTACTCGTACAAGTACCAGTAACATTATCAGTATCACGAGTAGCATCAGTACCAGTCCAATATAATATTGTACACAAACAGTACGAGTACCAGTATGAGTACATCACACAAGTAGCAACAGTATCAATTCAGTACAATACAATACTAGTATCAGTACAATACAATACCAATACACAAGTAGCACTAGTACCAGTACATATGTAGCACCAATATCAGTCCAGTATAATATAGTATCAGTACCAATACTGGTACACAAGTAGCATTAGTACAAGTACCAACTCTAGTACTAGTACACAAGTAGCTCTAGCATTAGTATAGTGATATTAACACACTATTCCTAGCAATGTGTGTGTGTGTTTCTTTCAAGGTGGCAATATAGAGAATGTTGTATTGATGAGAGAGAGAGAGAGAGAGAGAGAGATGGAGATAAATCTATTATCTCTTGTTGTGAAAACTTGCACAAATGAAGACGTTCATATCTGCAATTTATTTAAAGACGAAGAGGGCATTGACGTACGTGTTGCTACCATGCTTAATATACATTTTTTGAGTATATACCAATTAATGTGTAATTGGCACCAAAATCAAGTAGCTCTGCTTTCCAATTAGCCACTAGAATTAATTCATAAGGAGCATCATCATTGGTACACAATTACTAGTAATTTTTACGGGACAATTAGTGAACTTGATAAGCTTGTCTTTCCATGGATGATTAATTGTGCGTGGAAAGAAAGTGTTTAAGGCTAGCAAATTTAAGATTAAGGTGAAAGAAATTGCAATCATTGTGCAAAACCATTCTTTAGTTGACAACAAACACCTCTTTGATTGTGCATGCAATCATGACCAGATGGGGCCAATGAAGATGGTGTGTGAGATCAAAACTCAAAAAGACCTAAGGGACCAACATATTGACAAAACCCGTAAGCATGAGACCAAAAGGTGAGAGTAAGAATGCAATCAATCTATTGCACTAGAAAAAACTAGCTAATTTGCTAAAAGGCTTAAAAAACGAATATGTAGGATATGATAAAACTTACTTTTGATCTACTCACATCACAAAATTAGATTTCAGATAAGTGTTTGCGTGCTTTTTTAGATATCTTTTTGCCATTTGAGATGCAAAATGAGTATAGAAGATGCACTTGGTGCATAACAATGAGATGCATCTCTTCGACAAAATATCAATGTGCATGCATTCAATGCAAAGGGGAAATAGCAAAAACCTCTCTTTTTTTTTTGGTATTGATCAATACCACCAAATAGTATGGAAATAAATTAATATGAGAATGTGGATATCTCAACATATGTCACAATCAACATCAATGAACGTATTCAATTGGCAACATTTATGATCATGTTTCAAACGGTGAACATGTGTACAAATGCAAAAAATAACGTAAAATTGAATATTTATACTGTATTTCTAACATATGGTAAGATTGATTTGAATACCATTAAGAACACATCCACTACTATTCAACAATGACAATGGTGTTAAAAAACTTGCATATTTCTATCGTATTTCTAACATGTATAAATTAACCTCAATGCCATTGAGACCACAGCAACTACTATGGAACTTAATATGATAATGTGAATTTGTGTGAATTAATGCATTAGTAGGATCATGTCTCTAAAGATGGACATGCAGTACATATTTTATAGCTTAGTTGGCATGTTCGCAAAAGGTCCTCACAAGCAATGGACACTCACAATTCATGTTTTATTGCACCAACCGCCCAAAAATTGCATCCTGACATTTGATTTTTGAGGGCATGAAACAAGAAAATAGTGTCCCATCATATCAAGACTCTTAAGTTTTCAAATGCTCCAAATCTTATGCCTCAAAACAACAATTTGGATGAGATAATGGAAGCATCAAATAGTTAATCAAGCTTTGCATTCTTGGTTTCTACATAATGTTTTTTTGTAAGCTTGTGAACATTCGAGAATATAAAGAATGGTTTCTATGCAAGCTCTAGAAGTGCCACACCTTGTTGGCTTGGAATATGATGCTTAATTCAAAGGATAACACAAGAAAGGTGTTCCAGAAGGCGGGCATGGACTATATTACCATGCATGCACTCTGCCTGGGATATGTTCTCTTTTAAGGCTAGAAAGAACCATTGGACATTTGCTGAAAATGAAGCCCCCAAAAACCGGTAAAACCTCCAACCACCGCTATTTTTCAGACTTTAATAAGTTGCTTTCCTTTAGAAGGTGCATTCAACAATACTTACATGCAATGGTTGCTCATACATTATCGAGCCCAACTTCTAAGGAAGCACCTTAATTTCGTGAACTTTGCAAGAGGGGCTAGAATTCGCACTTTGGATTGGTAACAAAAGGCTTGAACCCATGTGGTCATAAGTAATGTATTGTTCAATGCTACTCTAATATGGCTACTCTAAAACAAGCCATATTAGAGTAGCCATATATTTCACAGTAAAGTCTTCAACTTTGTAGGATTTTTCACGTCTATAGGCAAATCATATGATTTGTGACAACCCTTTTAAAGTGCACAAGATATGAGCTACATCTAATAGAAGAGAGAGAGAGAGAGAGAGAGAGAGAGAGAGAGAGAGAGAGAGAGAGAGAGAGAGAGAGAGAGAGAAATAATTAATTTTCATACTCAATAGATTTATGCACCAAACAATCAGGCAAACCAGGACCGATGCAACACCGCACCCGTGAAGAGGTCCTCTTCCATTAGATGACTTTGAAGCTGCAGCCGATTACCAGGATGTGTCCCCAATCCGATACTCATATTAATCAAAAGAAGCACAATCATCAATAGAATTGAACCAAATCAACAATGGTGATGAATGGTTGATTTTCTTTGCCCATTCGCTTTATACAACACTCGAAAGTTGGCCATTCTCCTCACTGCATGCATACAATGCTGCAGATAATCTTTTTTGTGACCTCCAATACCACTCTTACTATCCAGATTTTTGAAGTATCACATATGAAGCTGCCTCTCCACACAAAATTGCTGACAAGGTTGACGAAGTCCCCATAAAAAGAAGACCATTTCTATATAGCAGAAGATGAGATAAATTTCCATTTCCAGCTTTGTAAGAACGATTATAAAATTACAATGCTTCCTACCTATTACAAGAATATGATTTGAATCCCCATGATGAAGCAACCCAATGCAACCCACGGGCTTAGGCGTTCCCCTGCAAAGAAGGGGGGGGGAAAAAACCAAAGCTAAGTTAGCTTTTTCAGGCACTCTAGCGTTCCCCTGCAAGAATGCTAAACAGTGATATCAGCTACATCAGACATGACTAATACATCATGAGGTGCGGTGACACCTGAGACTTTCAAGAGTGATGAACAAGGTGGGTCTCTCTTTTGTCGTGGACCAAGCCATGAAACACTTCTATGCACGCAGCATCAACTAGTATTCTAAACTTTAAGCAAGGTAAATTGCCTCTTTGACAGATGCATGGATGATGGTGCACATGTACAATCATTTACATATGCCTCTGCAAGATCACCATGAACACACTGGCAATGTAGCTTAGACTCTTGTTTTGCATCATTTCATCCATAGAGACCCTTAACACGAGCATTGATCTTCTTGAAAAGAGTCCCAACAGCGCTAAACAGACAGATTAAAGTGCAGGCTCAATTCAGACTAAAGACCAAGTTTTCACAGGACCCTCAATTCAAGCTCCCATAGCATTTTGTAGAAACTGGAAGAATAACAAACTCGTTATATTTTGAAAAAAGACTATCTACAAAAAACTTCTACACGCTAACTACAGAGCCCACGATTATGTTTGAACTTGAAATAGCAGCTTGTTTATACACAGTGGGAATATACATAAGACATGTACAGGTTTCTTGCAACTAGCTTTTTCACACGTCGTATAGTAAATAAAGAGCCCATGATTATGTTTGAACTTTAAATATTTATTGCTAAATAAGAAATTAGCAGCTTGTTTATACAAAGTGGGAAAAAACATAAAACATTTACAGGTTTGTTGCAACTTGACCGGTTGCAGAGTGGGGAGACAGTTGCAGGATATGCTCTAAAGGAAGGTTATTTGATGCGCAAGACTATATAATGACGTAATTGGAAGAGAAATGACCGGGTGGACAAGAAAACTGAAGCCCGAGGAACTAAACCCAGAAAATGTGGCCGAGGGGCCTAAACCCAATTAATCAAAAGCTTGACCTCTAGATTGAAATTCCGTAAATCGCGTTGACTGCAGACATGGCACTACTGTACGGAATTCCATGATTTGCACTGACAGTGATGACATGGCAGGCTGTACGGATTTGTGTGTTTTGTGTTGGCAGATTTTAGCAGAGAATTTTGGGTGCAAATGCTTTTGGGTGTGAATGCTATGTTTTTGGGCATCCCTTGTAAGTTTTAAAGTGCCCAGAGGACCACTTCTTGCAGAGCATATGGACATAGAGTCTTGAAGAGAGTTGGACCCTCGGGGAGTTGTACTTTGTGTGTGAAGAGCAATAATAAAGAAATACTGGAAGAGGCGCCCGTCTTTTGGGCCAGTGCGTCTTGGCTCGGAACTCGGTCGTGCTCTCTCTCTCTCTCTCTCTCTCTCTCTCTCTCTCTCTCTCTCTCTCTCGTCAAGTTCACTATTTTTGCAGTTTCTGTTTGTATATTGCTATTGATTTCTTATTTGGAATATAACAATGATATCAAAGCTCGAAATGATTATTCTTTTACCAAGGATTTGATCCTTTTGGCAGCAAACATGGGTTTTCACGGAGAATCTGACACAAACAACACCCCTACGACTCTTGATCGTGGGGGAGATAAAGAAAAGTTGAAAACCAGCGTGGGAACAAACGAAACCAACAGAGATATTGGCAAATTTCCGGCGCGAAATCTCGATAGAGCAGAGTACAAACACCAACTGCAAGTTGACACGTGTGAAAAGATTGATCAAGTACTCCCGCGACCCGAAATATGTGAAGCACCTCAAGAATTACCCGATTGATGAGATTCACTCGAGATGGCGAGAGGCCATCGATTCTCCTCTCAAGACGGTAAGGAAGCTGAAAGGAAAGCCGAGTGCAAAAAAGCGGAAATTGTACTCATAAAAAGAGTTTGACAAAGCTCTTGAAAAGAAGATGAGCCAGTTAAGGAAAGGCTTAAAGCACTCTCGAAAGAAGAGGAAAAGAACGGATTTCCCCGGTTATTTGGGCCGGAAGTCGAGTTTCAAGGTGGTAAGCACATCCAAGAAGCATGCTCATGTAGAGGATGACCCGGATTTTTCTTCATCTTCAGAGAGTTCCAACAATTCGTCATCCTCTAGTTCCAGACAGGATGAGAAAAGACGGAATAATCGGAGAAAGAGCCAAAATAACAAGAAAAACATATTTTTTTAAAAGTCAAAGGCATTTGAGGCAGAAGAAGAAGTGGAAAACTGATGACGTGGCACCTGCTGTACGGAATTCCGGATTTTACGTTGACTGATGACGTGGCATCCTCTATAGAATTCCGGATTTTACGCTGGCCTGCTTATGTGGCACAGTTGTACGGATTTCCGCGTTTTGCGCTAACTGCTTACGTGGCAAGTGTATAGATTTCCGAAAATCACGCTGGCAACTTTTGTAGCTTTTTGGATCAGTTGCTTTTGAGTTTAAAGCTTTTCATGTACACTGCTTTTAATGGCCAAGGGCCTTTAAATATGAGGCTAAGGCTCATTCTCTAGCACGCTTCAGTGAGAAGGTGCAGAGCACGAGTACCGGCATTGTATTGAGTTCAAGTAATATAAAGAAATACCGAAAGAGGTGCCAAGGTTTGGGGCCAATACTCTCTGGGGTGGAATTCCACCACTCCGTGTCGCGTGTGCTCTCTCTCTCTTTCAGTTTCGGTTGTTATTGAAGTGCTAGAACTCTGTTCAATCTATTCTTTTCCGTTGGCACGTGGTGATTGTCTTGTGATACAGTTCCACTCCCAGACTGCAACGGCCCCAAACGATGATATCGCTTTTAGTATTTCTTTATATTGCTTCAACAAAGTACAAGCTCTGAGAACTCTGCTCTGCTTCTCCACACAGTAGAATGCCACACAGTAGAATGCCACACAGAGAGCCCACCCAACATATTTAAAGGACCTTGGCCTATCCAAAAGCATCTCACATGAAAAGAATTAGTTCTAGAAGCATTGGTCCATAAGGAAGCACCCTACTTTACTTTAGGTTTTGAGCCTCTCAGCCAATGATTTGTAAGTTGGTGGGGTTAGGATTATTAATCTTAACCCCCATTTTGTCTTTTACGCCCCTCGACCATCTTCGGTAAGTTGGTCTTTTCTTCTTTTGCTTCTTCTGGTAGGGGTTTGGGCCCCTTGGCCATGATCTGCAAGTTGGCTAGGGTTAGGCTCAAGGAGTCCTAAACCTCTTGGTCTTTAGTGGTTGACCTATCAGCAATCTGTGACATCTCCCCTTCTTGAAAGAAGTGTAATCATCCACAATTATATCTGCAAAACAACTCAAGTTAGATCAAAATATCCGAGGATCGATCCCGAGGGTCATTCAAATTTCTCATTCCATACCAAAGCTCTTGATACTCTAGCGTAGCAAAATTAGCCATCACACCTAAACTGCATTGATACACCTAAAGGGGTATCTCAGTGCACTAAAGTTATATACCCAAGCAATCTCACCCAATTATGAATATATCCAGTGGTTGACACATCACAATGCAACACGGATCCTTATAGATGCATGTTACAGGACATAAAAACAAACAACGCCGATAAGGCATGAAGGTCTTCAACGACTACCTCATCACTCTCCCCACAAATAACCTAAAAAGGTCCACGCCATGAAATTAAAGAACTTATACAACCAAACACTCCCCAAATCGCAACCTACGTCGCTTGCATAAAACCCTCTTATCTACACACAAATAACAAGAGCTTCCAAAAAATTAATTTTAAACATGCATAAATTCTCTACACAAGCCCTAAATTTTTGCTCAAAACCGTAAGTTTCCAAAGTTTTTGGAATCAAAATCCATTCGTGTCAATGTGTAGGGCTCCTTGAGTGTCACATGCACATCTAACCCTATGTGTACGTGGACAAGCTACTTCATTACATGGGTTCACTTCAGTTAGATTAGAAAGTGTTTTGGCACTTTTGTGAGTCTATTCACCGTGCATGTCCAGACACTTAGAGTAGATGCATATCCTCTGGTTGCACACAGCATGATCATCAAATTTCCATCAGAACCTATCAGGAGCATTTTTACAGTGCATAGACCTATTTTCCCTATTTTTGACATTTTTCACTTATTATTTTTAAGTGACTTTTGTTGGGAACTGGGTGCGGCAATTTGGCCAATGATATATATAAGGAAACCTAGCGCTAGCACTTATGGGCAGAAGAGGCAGCAGGAACACTCTCTTCAACAGGCAACTTCTCAGCAAGACCCTCATCAGCAAACCTAGCATTTTTCCCTACATCAGCCTGGTGTTTTTGCACAGCAGATCAGCCCTAGCGTTAGCAGATTTACACAGCAGACCAATCCTAGCGTTAGTAGATTTCCACCGCAACACAGTTTTCAGCCCTAACGTTTTTGCATCAGCATAGCGTTTTGCAGATTCACCTTGATGGAACACCAAGAAGCATCAGTGTTTTCAGTTTTCAGCAGTCAGACATCGCAGAAGAAGTCCCAGACCTCACAGATCTCACCATCCCGTAGCAGATCCTCGCCGCATGGTCAGATCCAACGTAGTTTGCAGATTCAGCCTGGAAAACGCAGATTTCAGCATCTGCGTTTTCAACATGTCGTCGTCGCATCGTCGCCATCAACATAGAGTCATAATTCAGCAGATAAAGATTTCGGATTTCAGCCATTAGCATTCTCAGATTTCAGCCCGTCTCGTCGTCGTCCTCATCGTCGGCAAGTCCAAAGCATTGTAGAGATTAGTGCAATCAATAGTAGACCGCTCTCACCATAGAGAGTGGGGCCTTCGGAGGAGTATTGACAACATTCTGGTGTCGTATTCTTCTCTCTCTATCTCTCAGTCTCAGCACCTTCATTCACAGTGTTTATCCACTTTGTTTGTGATCATTTGCACTCTCTCACTAAAGGAACGGAAGGCTCTCCTTTCTGTAAGTAAAAGGAACCCTTGAGCAAAGTTCAACATTCACTTCTGCTGCACCTTACATTGGTATCAAAGCTTTGGCAGTGTTGTGTATCACTCAAGGAAAGAACCACAAGAACCACATTTTTTTTTTTTTTGCTTGTTGCAGTCGCACGTAACCCAAGTCCTATGGGGCTTGTCAATTCCTAATCATGTTTTTGAAGAGTGACAAGAAAACGAAGAAAGAAGGGCTTGTCCAGCCTCCCCTTGTTTCTCTTTTCACTCATTGAGAGCGGACCCTGCACTTAGCGGTCAGCCAATCGACGTGAGGTGGGAAAAAGCAACCTTGGTGTGAGCACAAGGCCACCAAGGGGTGCGCCTGCAGGAAAGAGAAGAGCTCGGGTGAGGAGAAGATCCTTCTCTAACACAGATTGCAAGCTAAAGAAGAACCTCAAGAACTCAAGAACCCAAGACCCACAAGAACCCAAGTTCCTCGTGAACTTAAGAACCCAAGACTTCAGTGGATGGTCATCACCCGAAGCGGAAGGGATACTTCGCATGGAGGTGGTGAGCATGAGAGTGGCGAAGAAGAGTTTTCCCCACCAGGAGGTTTTTCCGACCCTTCCCTTCCCCATCTATGCCACGGTTTGCCCCAAATCCTATGGAGGCTTTGGTCAAGTCAATGATGGACATGATGGCACAACAACAAAAAGCGAATCGCGTTGCGATGGCACATCTAGAAAGAAAAGCAGAACGACAAGAAGCCATGGAACGTGAGCGTGAGCAAGCGCGCTTGGCAGCCGAAGAAAGACAGGCAGAGAATGAGTCACAGAGAAAACTACGCATGCAAGAATTGGTTCGACAGGTTCTCACCTCGAAGTCCGAGCCAACCAAAGATATTGGTAGTTCATCAAGTGGCGCAAGCCGAGATTCGGACTCCAACAAACCCGTCACAGAGAAGATCACGTTCAGTAAGCATGATGGTTGCCCCCACAATACCTAGCACGGTTGAAGAACTGGAGAACAAAAGGGAGAGGAACTAGGCCTCACCATCCCTTTGTCTACCAATTCCTGTACTTGCCTCATGATCTCCTCTTGTTGAGCTTGTGAGACTCGATAAGGAGATTTGTTAGGCGGTGAGCTTCCTGGAAGGAGCTCAATGCGATGGTCATCATCCCCTCGTGTTGGAGGTAAGTCCATAGGGATATCATCGATGAACACATCTTGGAATCCTTTTAGAAAATTAGACAAGTCTAACTCTTCTTGATTCCTACCATTTACATTTGATGAAACAATAGTATCTTTTAGAGACTCTTTGACAAAAATCATGAGCGCAGAAACGGAGCTCTTCATTGACTTATCAAAAGCAAGAGGATTTACAAGTGGAATAGTGCGACCGCGCTCACTAGCATCTATATACATGTTCTTTCCCTTGTTGGTGAAGTAGATTCTCCTTTCAAGGAACTTCATGTTGGTAGCCATGCGATCAAACCATGGCGCCCCTAGGATAGCATCCTCATGTTGGAGAGGAGAGATGAAGAAGTCTTCTTTGTCGACATAGCTTTGGACATGAAGTCTTAACTTCCCAATCAAAGGAGTAACAGAGGCTTGCTGTCCCTTGAAAGCTGCGTCAGCCATTAGCATATCTCCCATCTCAAAAGCTTGAATGCCCAACTTGGTGGCCAACTCCATTGATATGAAGTTCAGAGTAGAGCCAGGGTCAAACAAGACGAAGGCATCATGCTCTCTTACCTTTCCCCAAGCATAGGAAAGTGATGATCCTTTGCAATGAGCATCCTCTTTTGGAGCTTCGATGGTGGAAGCCCTAGGAGTCTCATTGCGAGTATTCTTCTTGGGGCAAGAACGATAGCCATGTCCTTGCTCCCCACACTTGAAACACTTATGGTCCTTGCGAAAAGCTTCAAGCTCTTCAGGAGAGAGTTTGTTTTTACCTTTGTGAACTCCCCTCTCTCCTTGGACCGATTGTTGTTGTTGTTGGAAGTGACTTGGGAAGTATTTTGAACATTGATTTTCCCCTTTGCATCATTTTTGTCTTTGTTTTCCATGGGCTTGACATTACGTCTAGCCCCTTGGATGGAAATTGATGCGTGAAGCAACCATGGTGTGATGGATTACTTCGCTAATAGTACCAGGCCGTTGAGAGTTGATGTATTCGGCCATCTCTTCAAATAATCCCGCACAAAATTGTTGCCTTTGCTCGGCAAAGTCTATCTTTTAAAAGACAGTAGCCTTGAGATGCAAATCCCAAAACTTGTCTACATACTTGTGGATAGACTCATGAGAGAGAAGCTTCAAGCTGCGCCATTCGGTAGGCACTTTGTCTTTTGCATCGCTTGCAAGGAATTGCTTCATGATGGAAACTCGTAGAGTTTCCCATGTCTTTGGGGCTTCACCATTGCCACGAAGGCTAGCCCACCATTGACGAGCTGATTTTTGGAAGTGCATAGCTACATGGCGTAGCTTGGAGGACTCTGGGAAGCCCTCGTCTCCAAAGGCGCATCAAATTGCTGGATGAAGGCCAACACTTTGTCGGTAGCACCAAAGGTGCCATCATAGGTGAGAAAAGAGATACTCTTTCCTCCCTCCTTGAACTTCTTTAGCTTTTGTGACCTTCGCCATGCAAGAAATGATTTGCAATGTCCTCCCCTCTTGTATTCTCTAGGAGAATAGCCATAGCTTTCGTCGAAAGAGGAGGAAGGTGAAGAAGAAGAGAAGAGGGTGACCTCTTCCTAGCCCTTTTCTTCCTTTGTTTCCTCTCTTGCCTTTCAGAGTGATGAGGAGAAGGAATATGTGTTGATCTTTTCCTTTTGGGAGGAGTGGGCGATCGTCTAGACCGCCGTCTTCGTGGAGCTACATTTTCAGAAGAACTTAAACTTTCATTGCTTTCTTACTCTTTGGATTTCTCCTCTCGAATGGGAGAGAGTCTTCTTTTTGGGTGTCTTCAAGAGGCCTCCTAAGCTCTCTCTCCTCTTGGAGAGGAAGGGAAATTCCATAAGCACGAAGTTGTTGAGTAACTTTGGTTGCAAAGCAGGGTTGCCCATAGCTTGCTGCAACCTATTGACGAGATAATTCACAAACATGGGAGCATCATCAGTAGCAACTTCATGTGAAAAATCAAAGCTATCAATGTTCATTCTACTCTCTTGATTATTGTCGGCCATGTTAACGGTTTGACAATCCGTCTCTATGTTCATCTACATTGCAAAAACAGTCTTTCGAGAAGACTAAAATTTTTCCAGTCACTTTACATCGAAAGGGTATGTTCATGTTTTTGTGTTGGAAGTGGTTTTAGGAATTTTCATCCTCGGAGATTCTTGAAGAAGGTAGACGCATTACTATAGACGACGTTGAAGTATTGAAGGAGCCACAAAAGACTTTGTGTCGCTTTCGTTGCGGCCCAAAGAAGCAAGCTTTACAAACCTTTATGAAGTTCAAGTATCGCATGACCCACGCATCAGAGTGGGCCAGCGTAGAGTCCCTTCCAGGATTCCAGACGCTGTTGGCGATCTCCCTCAACGCCATACAGTTCGGTACGAGTACCTCACTTTGAAAAGGAGGGGATGTCACGTGCACATCTAAGCATATGTGTACGTGGACAAGCTACTTCAAGACATGGGTTCAGTTCAGTTGGATTAGGAAGTGTTCTGGCACTTTTGTGAGTCTGTTCGCAGACCATGCATGTCCAGACACTGAGTAGATACATATCCTCTAGCTGCACACAGCACGATCATCAGATTTCCATCAGAACCCATCAGGAGCATTTTTACAGTGCATAGACCAATCTTCCCTATTTTTGATATTTTTCACTTATTATTTTTAAGTGACTTTTGTTGGGAACCAGGTAGGGCAATTTGGCCAATGATATATATAAGGAAACCTAGCGCTAGCAATTATGGGCAAAAGAGACAGCAGGAACACTCTGTTCATCAGGCAACTTCTCACAAGACCCTCATGAGCAAACCTAATGTTTTTGCTACAGCAGAAGCCTAACGTTTTCCCCTACAGCAGCCTGGTGTTTTTGCATAGCAAATCAGCCCCGACAGCAACAAGACAACAAATCAGCCCTAGCGTTAGCAGTTTACACAACAGACCAACCCTAGCATTCGCAAATTTCCACCGCAACAAAGTTTTCAGCCCTAGCGTTTTTGCATCAGCATAGCGTTTTGTGATTTCACTGTGACGGAACACCAAGAAGCATCAACGTTTTCAGTTTTCAGCAGTCAGACATCGCAGAAGAAGTCCCAGACCTCGCAGATCTCACCATCCCACAGCAGATCCTCGCCGCACGGTCAGATCCAGCATAGTTTGCAGATTCAGCCTGGAAAACACAGATTTCAGCATCTGCGTTTTCAGCACGTCGTCGAGGCATCGTCGCCATCGACATCCTCATCGACATAGAGTCACAATTCAGCAGATAAAGATTTACAGATTTCAGCCATTGCATTTTCAGATTTCAGCCTGTCTCGTCATCGTCCTCATCGTTGTCGACATCGTCGGCAAGTCCAAAGCATTGTAGAGATTAGTGCAATCAATAGTAGACCGCTCTCTCCATAGAGAGTGGGGCCTTCGGAGGAGGGTTTACAACATTCTGGTGTCGTATTCTTCTCTCTCTATCTCTCAGACTCAGCACCTTCATTCACAGTGTTTATCCACTTTGTTTGTGATCATTTGCACTCTCTCACTAAAGGAACAGAAGGCTCTCCCTTCCGTAGGTAAAAGGAACCTTGAGCACAGTTCGGAGCACTAATCTTGAGCAAAGTTCAACATTCACTTTCGCTGCAGCTTACATTGAGAGGATCAATTTTGACTTCTGTTGCATATCCAAATTCTTAACCGTTGAAGAGGTTTTTGGAGACCTTTGCAAAACAAAAAGCATCAAAAAGCATGTTTTTTGTGCTGTTTGGGTCAAAAACGAACTCTTTCTCCTTCATCTTCTCCTTCCCTTGTGGTTTCTTCTTCATCCAACCTTATAGCTTCCATTCGTAGGTTCATGTATGTCCAGTTTTCTCTCGAGAAAAGGGAGAAAAAAAATCTCTAAATCCTGGAAGCGCCATCTTGCTCGGTCTGCTCTTGATGGAACGGTATGCTTTCAGAAAAGCACATGCCTGAAGCTCTGATACCAGTGTAAGGGTGATGTGAATGTGATGATAATGGAATTTAGTAGATCAAGACTTCGTGAAAAGATTAGCACCGTTTGGATGTGATTGCTATATACGTTACAATGATTACGATTTTCATCTAAGATCTCAATGGAGATAATGATGCGAAAGTTCAATGACTGTCATCTTTGTGCAAGTGTGGGATATGGGTCGTCAGCGTCCAATGCGATTTTCATCTAAGATCTCAATGGAGATAATGATGCGAAAGTTCAGTGGCTGTCGTCTTTGTGCAAGTGTGGGATATGGGTCGTCAGCGTCCAATGCGTCAGTACTTCGAGTTAGTGTCTACTGAGCTAGTTTCTGTCCTATGGTTGGTTTTGCAAGCGTAATCGAGAGCGATTACAATTATTTTAAAAGGGGCATATATCAATAGGACGTTTGTTGGTGTCTTTTCGATGATTTTTGTTTCATTTTTGGGACCCTCTTTTTGAAGTTGCAAATGGCCGGACATTGTGTGGCCAGTGTGAAACGGCCAATGGCCGAGAGTCACACCCGCAGTTGGGAAGGGCAGGTCACCACGAGTTGGTCAAGCCTACCGGCACTGGAATCCGAGCAGTAAAAGGGTATCTAGGCTCAGTTCAAAGTCATTTAGGCCCCTCGCTACACTTATAAGTCAGTGGATACTAGGGAATTAACTCAAAAGAGGCAAATTGGACACATGGCGGCACCATAGCGACTTGCCAAGTCTGCAAGAAGAGGGGCCGCCCAAAATTGAAGTGGGGATTGATTTCAGTTGATAATTGTGCTACAATGTGTGCAAGTAGTGGGTGCACGTGCTCACAGCTTTAATGGAAAGCTTGCCTTCTCCCTTGCTCTATGTAGCGAGACGATTTGTTGTCCCACATCTCTCTCTCCCCTTTGCACATATGGTAATGCCCCTCTAGTTTGGCTTCTCAGATGACCATGTACAGTTATGGGGGTTTTATGTGCGTTTGCAAAGGCAAGAGCCTTCTGTACAAGAGCCGGATTAGCTAATTGCTAATCCTCTTTAGGGATGCACAGTTCTATCGCGAAGGAATGCAAAAACGGTATTGGCCTATTTAATTTGAGAGTAGCGGAAATTAATGAGAGTACTTTTGAGAAATGACTTTGTGAGCATAGCGGGTGAACATAATTGAAGATAGCAACATAATCATAGCAATTAGTTAACTTGGCATGAACAATAATTTTGCAAGAGAGAGAATTTAGAGAGCATGACAACAGTTGAGGACCGGATTTATGTGGAGCCGGTCCCCCCTCCAATAGGCATTTGTATTATGATTTCTCCCATTAAGAGAGACTTGTTACAATACAATCTTTGTGTTCCTTGTGACCTAGGTGATGCAATGAAGATGGAAATCTTCATGCATCACAAACATAACATAAACTTGAAGAAAGCTTTAACTATCCCAAGCCTAAGCCTCAGTCCCAAGACCTCAAACACCTTCGAAGGTGGAGAGAGCTAGCAGGGAATGAGGGTAGGGAAGAGGAAGAAGAAACATTTCGTAGGAGAAAGAATTGGTTCCTCACTTATCATAACTCTTGTTGCTAGCATACATAATAGCATAGTAATGAAGAAGAAGGAGATGGCAAGCTTAAGCATTGAAGCATGGCTCTTGGTTGGATTTGCACTCCATATCCAAGAGTGTTGGTGTAGGCTCTCAACCTCTACTTGCTTAGAGAAGGAGATGGAGCTCTTGCACTTTGCATAGCACACAATGAGAGTGTTTGTGAGTGTGTGTGGGTGAGTATACCCCCTAAGCAACCCCCTAGCTTGCTTGGGATCGACCCCCCCTTGTAGCTCATGCTTGAAGCTCATTGGACCCCTCCAGGCCTAGCCAATCATAAGCAGGAGGCATTACAAGCAGCAAGGGTAGCCTAGAGACAAGTGTCCCCCTTTCCCCTTTGAGAGAGAGGGCTAGATAAATGCAAAATCAATTAATTAAATCTCCTAAATTATCATTGGACCCCTTGGGTGGCCAACCAATAGGCCTCAGGCACACTATGAGGGCAACATGAGGAGGAACTTAACAAGTGTCCCTTTTGCTTTCTTTGTACCATGCATGCCTTGTGTGAGTCTGTGGGTGTTCTCTCTCATCCCCCCTCATGTAGGGCTCGCCCCCTCCTTGTAGGGATTGAATATTTGACTTTTTGACACCTCAAGCCCCTTATGCATAGGCCCAGTTCCCACCACAAGCTTGGCCCTTGAGCACTTTAAGCTTGGGCTAGGTTCTCACCTCAAGTGCAACCCTAGCATCTCAAGCATGTCAAGCACCTCAATCGTCAAGCACCTCAAGCACCTTAGTCATCAAGCAGGACAAGCACCTCGAGCTTGGTCGGGTTCCCGCGCCTGAAGGTCAACCCTAGCTTACCTAAGGTCAAAGGACTTTTACACACATTATTGGAGGTCTTCAATGAAGCTAACCCTAAGGTCTTATGCTCCATTGGTTAGCCTTGCTCTTTGATAAGACCATCTCTCATTTGGGCCCCTTTACCATTGGCCCCGTGTTGAGATAGATCTATAACCACATGTCTATATTTTAACCCTTGTTCCCGTTTATTCTCCCACATTAAGTGATCAGTTTAATATGAGAGAATCATTTGGGTTGGTTAGATATTAGATATTAGATTTTATGACAAACGGAGAGTTTTCTTGCGTGAAAACTCGTTCGATTTGAAGGAAACTGTCCCATTGCGTGCGGGAGCCTCTGAGACACGCGTAGATGTGCAAAATGATGCGAAACAAAAAATTACAGCCTGCTGTGTTTTCCTGCAGGTTTAGGGTTTCGCACCAAAGTGGCAAGATATCGCCAGGGGAGCCTCGGGAAGGCATTGGGTGCTTGTACAGGACAGTTTAGAGAGATTTCCCGCGAGGAATCTCGTCTAATTCAAGGGGCAAGTGACCCCCTAGGTGCGAGAGCTCGAAGTCTACCCACAAAAGTGATCAGCACGCAAATCGGAGTGTAAAACAGAGAATTACAGCTTGCTGCAATTTTTTGCAGGTTCTTGGTTTTGGCCAGTTTTGATACCTACAAATCCCAGGAGCTTCGAGGAAGCTAGGGAATCACCGAACAAGTGTTTTGGCGTAAATTGAAAGCCAAAAACAAAGATTTTAGCGTGCTGTAATTTCTCGCCAGGTTTTGTAAAGTGCGTGGAAAGTCAATGTTTACTTGGGATTTTGTCCGTGGAGACTTCTACTGTGGTTATGTTGCCGAAATCGTGTTAGAGTAGAGGAATTTCAGCCAGATAAAAGTGGGACAGCTTGTAGAAGTTTACAGGTTTTTCTCAAGTATAATAAGAATAAAGCCAGTCTTTGGGGCCAACAGGGTGTCGTTATCTACTTGGTATCGCTTTAGCTACAAGGCCATGGTTTGTCTTGAAGTGTTGAATTCCAGTCACATGCTTATTCGTGATGTTCCTTTGTGTCGTAGAGTTAAAGTAAAGTTATCGGGTGAAAGCAATTCTACCGCCCTACGGGCCGGTTGCAGCGCATGTCACAAATTGATGACGAGGTACGCCCAAACTTGTAGATATTGGCCAAGAGGACACTTGGGGGTTAGGGTTAAAAACCTAGCCCTAAACAACTTGCAGATTATAGCCGAGTGGTCCAAAGGGGGCTAACCCTACCAAATTACCAAGAACCCGATCGAGGGGCCTAAACCCTTGAAAATAAAAGCAATAAGACCCAATTGCATAGAGATGACACGTGGCAACGCTATATGGCAGCCCCCGCGATTTGCATTGATTGCTAACGTGACAGTAGGGAATTCTCGCAATTTACACAAGGGCCCAGAGGGCGCATGCTTTTGGGATTGGAGCTTTTGGGCTTACTGCTTTTGTCAGGGCCTCCCTTCTTAGCATATTATCTTGGGAGCACTGCGAGAGAGAGGACCCTCGGACATTGTACTCTTGCAAAATAATAATAAAGAAATACCAAAAGGGGCGCCAATGCCAGTCTTTGGGGTCGGTGCATCTTGACTCGGAACTACACTGCCCCGTGTCGACTCTCCTCTTCTCTCTCTCTCCCTCTATTCAAGTTTATTCAGTTGTTTGTAGTAGTAGATCTTTGACTTGGAATATCCATGTCTATTACAACTCTCAATCAGTCCACAATCTACTCTGACTATGGGGCATTCCCCACTCACTACACTTGTCATGCACCTGTGACGCACTAGGGATACCCTTACCTAGTCTCTTACTCACCGAACTTACTAAACAGAACTTAGTGATGATCTATGTCATCAATCCTATGACGCATTAGAAACATCTACTACAGATGATCAACTAATCCTCAATTCTCAAACCACCCCTTCAATGTGGCGCATCAGAAGTCCATTCTTGGTGGCCAAGAAGATATTCCCTTTCAGAGTGCTCTAGTCATTCCCTTGGAATGACACACTAGAAATATTTCTACTTGGATGTACCTAGAGATTCAATCTACAAGCTCTATGTCATCCTTCTAATGAGGCATCCTAAAAACTCTCTTCTTGTGGATCTAGATCTTGAACTTAACAATTGTAATGTGCAAATGAAAAAAAACAGACTAAATTTTAGTAAGTTGAAATTTCTCAAAAGATGGCAATTTAGCAACATCTCTCTGGCTTCTAAAAAGTTGTCCTCGGACCTCAACTATAGTGCTTGATCATCACTGCACATAATAATTGGGTAAGGTGTGAGAGTGCGCATGTCCGGAAGAGAGAGAGAGAGAGAGAGAGAGAGAGAGAGAGAGAGAGAGAGAGAGTGCCGGTGTAGGGGAAGAGGGGGCGATCAGCCCCCCTGACTACTAGAGCATGAGACCCGTACAATGTAATGTCAGTCTATATGAAATGGGTACCCCCCTACCCCATATATAGGAGTGCCCAAGGTGGGCATCCAGCTCAAGTGGGCAGTCGGCCCCAAACTCGGGCAGCCAGACAAGGTACAACCTAGACTATGGGTAGCAAGCCCAGAGACACTAGCCGTACGAGGAAGTGCCCTAGACCTATGTGAGGCAGCAGAGTGGTGTAAGTCTAACACCCCCTCTCACCACCTAATGTTGAACAAACCGCAAAAGCCGAAGATGTGAGGCAAATGATGAAGATGTCTGGTGCAATGTCCATTGAAGGATACTCCATGAGTGTAGCAGCAGTCTGGGGTGTCCAAACCGCTGAGAGATCTCCATGATAAAGTGCTGTCACGAGAAGTGTAGCAAACGGTTGTACTCCGCCGATACTAGGTGAAGATACTGCATGAAGGTCTCGAACTGAGTGTGAAAGAAACTACTTGCCGTAAACGGAGTGTCAATAAACTTGCAAGTGTCTTGCCCAATAGGACCTGTGGTGTCTGTAGTCAAATCTTCTGCAAAAAATGGGGAAGCCAAGGAACCGTCATGAGAATGACCAGAAGCCTATCAATGCATGAACCTGCAACCCAAAGTCGCCAGGTGGCTAAGCTGTGAAAAGCTCCAAGAAGGCCAGATGTAGCAATTTGCGCCCTAAACGTCCTCCAAAACAAGGAAAGCCAGACTAAACAGTCTACATTGTAGAAGCTACCCTAAGCTGCAGCAGTCACCGAGAGACCGCACATACCACCATCAGATGGTGTCCTTTCAATAGGTAGGGTAATCCAAGATGTGGGGAAAGCCAGACTCAACAGTCTGCGCTGTTAAGGGCCTCTGAGAAGAGGTGTGGTCAAACCAAGCTGTCTGCACCGTAATCATCTTGTATGAAAAAGGGAAGCCAAATTGAGTAGTCTGCGCTGTGAATAATCTCTGAGAAGTCTGCCTCCAATCCTCTCCGATGTCAACCAAACAAAATATAATCCACGCCAACAACGCCACCAAGCCGCATGTCGGTGTGGCTCTCAATGTGAATGAGCTAGGAGTGGCCTGCCACCCAGGTCGGGGGATAAGTCTGTTGTAAGGTTACCGAGGGTGAGTGTAAGCAACTCTGAAGGTATCAATCCAAATAATCAGAAGTGTAGAAGAGCAACTGCACTACCATCCAAGCCAAGCTTCGGGTGACTCCGACTGTAGTCGCGTAATGATGCCTGATCTCCCGCATCTTGCGGGTAAACTCTCCAAGAGAGTCCAAAGCATTGAAGTCCCACTCCAGTCTCTAGATCCAAGCAATGAACCTGTCCAAGAAGAGATCCAAGATCCTCTCCCTAAGTCCATGCAGAAAGTCCTGTGTAAGCAAGTGATTTGACGTGTCGAGGTCAAGTGGTAAGTGTCTGTCCACCCAAGATGGTGGTGTCTTCTCTGGGAATGTCAGAATCCCATATGCCATGAGCATGGCCATATCTCATGCGAACTCCTCTTATGAGTGCATAGGTGTGTCCAAAGCAAACCACAAGTCGCCACCCCCTTTGGGGTGCGCAACCGCCGAATGATGGCTGGAATGAATGGATCTCCCAAGGATCGTACGCCCGTAGATGATCAAGCCGATGTCGAAGATACCGTGTACTCCAACAGTCACTGAGAGACCGCACGGAGTCCTGGCAAAAGGTAACTTCATCCTCTGTGAAAAATACAAGCCAAGAGGCTGCTGTTTACCCCAAAAACACAACTGCGAGGTGATGAAAACGCTGCTTTCCAGCGATTTTCAGCGTGCCCATACGCTCCCGGCAGGTCCGGAGTGGTGCAGAGGGTTTGGGGAGGGTGGTGAATCAAGGTCACAACCTTTGATAGGCTGAAAACAGAGAAAACAGCAGTGAATGCTGGCTGAAAACTGAAGTATATGAAGAGGATCGGGCCCGGCAAGGCACCGCATGCCAAGCCGGTAGGCATGATGCATGGTGGGCTGGGCCTAGCGCTCTCCCTCTCAACCTGAAAACGCTACAGTTTTGATCCTGCTAACGCTGGTGAAGGCAGAAACGCTGGAGTTGATTGCTGTCCAAAAAACGCAGCCCCCAAAAACGTAGGTGCTGCTGAAAACGCAGGTGGAGGGAGGGGGTTTTTTGGCGATGAAAAGGCCTGTAGAGGCCAGCGCTGGCTGTAAATGAACTTATCGCCAGTGGAAGAAGCAAAAACGCAGATGGCTGAGCATGCCTTCGTGATGGATGTTGTCCACAAGATGGCGCCACCCCTTCATGCTGTGAAGGCTGTCTGTTTTGACTCCTGGGAGAGGAACCTGATGCAGATGATGCACCGGGTCTCAGTGAGACCATGAAAACACTCGTTGCTAATACCATGTGAGTGCGCGTGTGCGGAAGCATGAGAGAGAGAGAGAGAGAGAGAGAGAGAGAGAGAGAGAGAGTTGGTGTAGGGGAAGAGGGGGCGATCAGCCCCCCTGACTACCAGAGCATGAGACCCGTACAATGTAATGTCTATCTATCTGAAATGGGTAACCCCCTGGCCCCATATATAGGAGTGCCCAAAGTGGGCAACCAGCTCAAGTGGACGGCCGGCCCCAAACTTGGGCAGCCGAACAAGGTACAACCTAGACTATGGGTGGCCAGCCCGGAGACACTAGCCATACAAGGAAGTGCCCTAGACCTGTGTGAAGCAACAAGAGTGTTGTAAGTCTAACATAAGGGCCTATGTCCTACTCGGTCATCCATTGAGCATCTAGAGAAGAGTTGTCACAAGCTGTTGACATGTCAAGCCACTCAAGACCTAGAGGGTTGGGCACCCTAGCCCTGACCCTAGCCATCTTGCAGATCCTAGCCGAGGGGCCTAAACCCTAACAGAAGCAGAAGAAGACGAAATTCTCACAACTTACAAATCCTCGCTGAGTGACCCAAGTATTAAAGAAGGGTTAGGATTGAAATCCTTAACCCCAGCAATTTATGGAACCTCCATCCGATGGGGCCTAGAGAAAACAGTCACACTCACACACTCATTGAAGACCCAGCATAGGAGATGTTGACGTTGCAAGCTGTATGGACGACCGTAAATTGTGTTGGCATGCTGATGGCGTGGCAACTATACGGACGTCTGCATTTTACTCATGCTAACGTGGTAGTGCATGGTGTCACAAGACGGGCAACACGTGCCGATAGAAAAGAACAGATTGAACAAACTTTTAGCACTGCAATAACAACTGAACTGAAAGAGAGACACGACACGCGACACGGAGTGGCAGAATTCCACCCCAGAGAGTATTGGCCCCAAACCTTGGCGCCCCTTTCGGTATTTCTTTATATTGCATCAACACAATACAAGCCAGTACTCCAGACTCTGCAACTTCTCCAGGAAGCATGCCAGAGAATGAGCCCTAACCTCATATTTAAAGGCCCTTGGCCTAAAAAGCAATTACAGTGAAAAGCCTTCAAACTCAAAAGCATCTGGTCCAAAAGCAATGCCAAAAAGCTGTCAACGTAAATCACGGAAATCCGTACAGCCTGCCACGTCATCAGCCAACGCAAAACACGGAAATCCGTACAGCTTGCCACATCGTCATGCCAGCGCAATTTTCGGAAATATGCCACGTCATCAATTGCTCCGCCAGCTTTTCCTGTGTGTGTGTCTGGGTCCTGCTTTATTTTAATCCTTTATGTCACTTGGGGCCCCATCGGACAAGGTCCCCATAAGTTGGTAGGACTTCTTCTTTTGTTACTTGTTCTTCTTAGGGTTTAGGCCCCTCGGCCAAGATCTGCAAGTTGGCTCCATTTTTTAGGGCTTTGACACGTCAACAGTTTGTTACATCTCCCCTTCTCAAACTTCTTAATACTCCTCCCGCATAACCTTCCGGGTCCGGGTCGGGAGTCACAACAACAATCATTTTACAAGCATACAACCAAACAGTCCCCAGACTGCAGCCTGCCTTGTTCGGAGGTTCAAACAATAGCAAAACAACATTTCTCACTACTCCATCCGGGAGTAAAATCACCAATCATTGAAACCAGTATTAAAACCAGAGTCAAACATTTCAAATCGGCACCAAGACAGGTTCAAAACAGATACCATCCATTTCAAACAAATTCCAAACAGGATCACCAAACAAGTTCTAAAACAGATTTCAAACTTAAAAAGCAATCTCGACATCATTCGAGCTCGAAAAGTCGATTGACTTTCCATCCAGAAACTTGCACCGAAAATTAGGGTTAGGTTCATTCCATAAGGTCGTAGCTGAGCACAGCATGGTCCATCAGCTCTTGCACAAACAATGTTTCTTTGGCGGCGATGGTAGTCCCAAGATAGCAATCGCACTGGACGTCCAAGGTTATCTGCTCGTGAAGAGACATCTACTGAGAGATGTCGAGAAATTTCAAGTTATAATCTGCTAGGGTTTCCATGGCAAGCATTTCAGGATACCCCACTCTGCTAGAAGTTGCACTCCAAAGGAAGATGTCAGAAACCATATAACTTCGGGAAATTTTTTTCTTCCAAGCTTGCCAAGTACTAGGAGTATGCTGCTTGGTAGCTGTAGACATCAACATCTGAATGGCACTGCTTCTGAGAAAAACAATGACTTGAAACAAATCTGGATCCTTCTCTTGCAAGTGATCTTAATTGGCTTATGCCTTGTAAGACATGAGTGGTGAAGAGTGGAGCGCGCTCGATGCGCGATGAAGTAAGGGTGGGAGTGGCTAATAAGTCTGGGTTGGAGGGCGAAGATACCTCAAATAAAGCTATGTCTGCTCTTTTGTGGGACCGATATGCTTTCAGAAAAGCACACGCCTGATGCTTTGATACAACTGTCACAAGACGGGCACCACGTGCCGATAGAAAAGAACGGATTGAACAGACTTTTAGCACTTCAATAACAACTGAACTGAAAGAGAGAGACGACACGCGACACGGAGTGGTAGAATTCCACCCCAGAGAGTATTGGCCCCAAACCTTGGCGCCCCTTTCGGTATTTCTTTATATTGCATCAACACAGTACAAGCCGGTACTCCAAACTCTGCACCTTCTCCAGGAAGCATGCCAGAGAATGAGCCCTAACCTCATATGTAAAGCATAGTTACCCGGAACGCGGAACGGGAACGGCGACGGGATCCCCGCGGAACGGGGGAACGGCTAGGGGTTCGGAACGGGAACAGCGCGGAACGGGAGGTATAAAAAACACCCAAATAGTGCATTTTTTAGCTCCTTGTGTTTAAATACAAGGAGTATTAGAGTGCTTTGACTCTAATACTCACAAAAAACTCGTTTTGAAGACCATTCAATCTTGCTATGACTAGATGATGTGAGAGAGAGAGAGAGAGAGAGAGAGAGAGAGAGGGAGAGACTCGGGAGAGTGAGAGGGAGAGGGAGAGATTTGAGAGAGTGGGAGGGAGAGGAAGAGAGCTTGAAGGCTTAAAGCCTTGAGCCCTGTAGAGAGAGAAGTGAGTCTTGAGAGGGAGAGATCCTTGAGAGTGTGAGAGGGGGGAGGGGTTGCATTTTATGAGTCCTTGAGCCTTGCACACTTCAAAAAGAAGCCCAAACATTTACTTCAATTTT
This sequence comes from Adiantum capillus-veneris, assembly GCF_014529385.1. NCBI lineage: Eukaryota > Viridiplantae > Streptophyta > Polypodiopsida > Polypodiales > Pteridaceae > Adiantum > Adiantum capillus-veneris. Next base: position 9,590,395 of record NC_140959.1, read on the forward strand.
TTCAATTTTTGCCAAATTTGTTTGTAGCCGTTGGCCGTTCCAGGGGCATTCCGGAACGTTCTAGGGGCGTTCGGAACGTTCCGGAACGGCCGTTCCGGTTTGCACTGGCCACCCGGAACATTAAACGTTTCGGGACGTTTCGGAACATTCGGGAAGGAAACTGCCCCCCCGGAACGCTGGAACGGGGGCTAGGGGGCGTTCCCCGGTAACTATGATTTAAAGGCCCTTGGCCTAAAAAGCAATTACAATGAAAAGCCTTCAAACTCAAAAGCATCTGGTCCAAAAGCAATGCCAAAAAGCTGCCAGTGTAAATCACGGAAATCTGTACAACTTGCCACGTCATCAACCAATGCAAAACGTGAAAATTAGACAGCTTGCCACGTCGTCATGCCAGCACAATTTTCGAAAATCTGCCACGTCATCAATTGCTCCGCCAGCTTTTCCTATGTGTGTGTGGGTCCTGCTTTATTTTAATCCTTTATGTCACTTGGGGCCCCATCGGACAGGGTCCCCATAAGTTGGTAGGATTTCTTCTTCTGTTACTTGTTCTTCCGTAGGGTTTAGGCCCCTCTGCCAGCATCTGCAAGTTGGCTCCATTCTTTAGGGCTTTGACACGTCAGCAGTTTGTTACACGGATTTCTGTAATTTGCGTTGTTTGGGCTCACTCGTTAGCATCCTACCGGATGGCGATGCAGAGGAATGCCGCCAGAGTTGTATTGTGTTGAAGAAATATAAAGAAATACTGAAAAGGACACCATAGTTTGGGGCACGTGCTCTCTTGGGGTGGAACTCCACCACTTTGTGTCTCGTGTGCAGTGTTTCTCTCTCAATTCAATTGCTTTGAAGCGTCGAAAGTCTCTCCAGTCTGTTCTTTTCCGTTGACACATCGTGCCCTCCCATTACAGTGGTATAAGAGCTTCAGTCATGTGCTTTTTTCAAAGCATAACACGCCTTCCAAGAGCAAACAGAGCAAGATAGTGCTTCCAGATTTTACGAGAAATTTTTTTCCCCTTTTCGGGAAAGAAAGATCCAAGGAATACTTTACAGTTTCTACGGTAATTTGGCAACATTTATGCCATGGGGAAATAATCAAAAGAACAAGTAACAGAAGATCTTTTGAGTCACCATTTCTCTTAGAGACAATGCCATGCAGTGGTGGATGTCTATAGCTAGCAAGCCCCACACTCCAAGGACTTGGCAAACTTTCAAGAAAAAAATTTCGCCCGACGTTATAATATCTTCCTCCAAGTGCAGCTTCTGGCAGAGTGGGACATCTTGAAATGCTTGCAATGAAAACCCTAACAGATTACAACTTGAAATTTCTAGACATCTATCATCACGTGTCTCTCCTCAAGCTTATAACCTTGGCCTATAACCTTGGAGGTCCAGTGTGATTATGAAATCATTGGACTGCCATCACCGCTACAGGAACACTGTCTGTCCCAACAAGTTTCAACCATTCAAGAGTTTATGGACCATGATGTGGTCGGTTACAACCTTATGGAAGGAACCTAACCCTAACTTTGGTGCACGTCTCACGATGGAAAGCCATTCATCTTTTCAAGCTTGACTGACCAAGGTACACCAAGAATGCTTTTAAGTATGATTTAGATACTTTCTGAACTTCATTTGAGAATCTTGTTCGAAAATACTATTTGGAATTTGTTTGAAATGGATGTTATCTGTTTTGAACTTGTCTTGGTGCCAATTTGAGTTAGTTTGATTCTCATTTGATCCTCATTTCAATGGTTTGAAATTTACTCTTGAAAGGAGTACTAAACAGAAACTTGGTACTTGAAAATGTCTGAATATCTTCGTCTCGGTCTTTCTTAGGAGGAGTGTTTATGTTGTTGTAAACCTTTGAACGAACAGAGTGTCTGGGGAGCATTTAATTGTATGCTGGAAACCTCTGAACGACGCAAACCGGGTGTTCGGGGAGCGTTTATTTGTATACTGAGAACCTCCAAGCGACGCATGCTGCGGTATGAGGAGCGTTTGGTTGTATCAGTCCTCTAGCCAGGACCTTTTTAGGTCATTTGCGAGGGGAGTGAAGAGGTAGCCATTGAGTAGCTTCGTGCCCAAGAGCGTCTATTTGGGAGGAGTGCTCCACGGCGCTGTTTGTAGTGTCTTGTAGCATGCATATGTAAGCATCTGTGTTGCATCGTGATGTGCCACTTGAGTGAGATTGCCTGGGTATGTAACTTTAGTGCATTAAGGCACCCGTTACAGATCAGTGCAGTCTAGAGGCTAATTTTGCTACGCCCAAATATCAAGACCTCCGATATGGAAAACTGATTGACCCTCGGAGTGACCCTCGGATATTTTTTATCTCACTTGAGTTGTTTTGCAAATGTAATCGCGAATGATTTCTCTTCTTTCAAGAAGGGGGGATGTTACAAACTGCTGATGTCAAGCCACTGAAGACCTAGAGGGTTGGGCACCCTTAGCCCTAATCCTAGGCATCTTGCTGATCCTGGCCAAGGGGCCTAAACCCTAGCAGAAGCTGAAGAAGACGAAGTTCTCACCAACTTACAGATCCTCATTGAGTGGCCAAGTATTAAAGAAGGGTTAGAATTAAAATCCTAACTCCCAACAACTTATGGGAGCACTCATACACTCACTGAAGACCCAATGTAAAAGATGCTCACGTGGCAAGCTATACAGATGGCCGTAAACTACGCTAACATGCTGATGATGTGACAACACATTGCGAAGGATTGCGAAAACGGAGAGTTTTCTCACGTGAAAATCCGTCCGATTCAAAGGAGAGCTGTCCCAATGCGTGTGGGAGCTCTTGAGACACGCGTAGACGTGTTCGCTCCGCTCAAAACGACCCAAAACAGAGAATTACAGCCTGCTGTGTTTTTCTACAGGTTTAGGGCTTCACACCTAATTTCAAATTAGCACCAGGGAGCCGTGAGAAAGCCTTGGGATGTGTAAACAAGGTTTTGGGCAGCCGACAGTGGCAAAACAGCTCATTGAAAAGCTTCTAAAATGCAAGGAAATCCGTTGTAGACGTGTACTCTTAACCTAGAGAGGTTTTGGCGTCGTTATGCTCCCAAGATCAGGTCGAAAACCTGCGATTTCAGCCCTTAACAGGTTTGACAGCTTGGTGAGAGTTTGATCCAAGTGTTCAGATCGTCTACTTTCAATTGATTAAGAAATACCGGAAGGGGCGCCGGTCTTTGGGGCCAATAGGGTGTTGATCTTCGTGTGCGCAATGACATTCTAGTCGCTGGACGCATTTGTGCTCTCTTTTCTTCTCAATTCTCTGTGTAAAGTTAACAGGTGATTTAATTAGTACCGCCCTCTACTCTGTAGAGGCCCGTTTTAGCAAAATAGTTCTTTGTCAATGGAATCCAACCCTGAACTGGAACAACCTATGCCACATGACGGGCCGGAAGAAGACCTATTGGAGTGGTTGGAAGCTACCAAGTCTATGCCTTATTACGGGATCTCTATTCAATCTTTGCCTGAGAATAACCCATCTTCTGATATCCTTATAGTAGCTGGCCCTAGCGTGCTGCCTAGCCAGGAAACAGGTGTAGAGGTCATCGAGGCTAATGACTCAGATGCTGCTACAATACGAGCCTATGGACTTGATGAGCCTATCAACCATAGAGGAGGAAACAAATCTCCTTCACACGAGTTCGTCCAACCCTCAACCTTCTCTAGGTCTGACTATTCGACCAAGTCAAAGCTCACTTCAGTGTTTGGTAAGCTACACTTCGACGAGCTTCCCCAAGGATGGCTACAAGGAGCAAATGCAGATTTCTATATTGATCAAACACTAGCTCCAACTCATGATGCCTCTATGCTCGAAAAAACGGCAACCTTTTCACCTATAGAAACATCTTCAGTAATACCCCATCCAAAACTAGTTCAAGAAATCAACTTGGGCGACTCTGACACCCTCCAACCCGTACTTTCAGTTGCATGGTTATGGGATCACCCGGTGTTGCTACACCAGGTTTCTACAGCAACCGAGAAGATGATGAGTGGACAGTCATATTTGTTGTGTCCTATGTCTCAAAAGATAAGATTAGCCTCTTCTACATCGACCGCAGAGTCATGCACTGATGAGTTTGAAAGTGATTGCTTTGTAGAAGTTCTGGTCAGCCCGGTGATGGTACAGCTCGCAAATCCTTCTGCCTAGAATCTACATGAAAGGTTTTTTGCAAGGGCCACAGAGAACATGTTTGTCCCTGGTCACCTTAAGCTTCATCCACCATATGTCTTTGAATTTTTCGTCCCTAACCACAAGCCCCTCCCTTTCTCTTGGCCCTACCCACCCCCTAAGACCTCTTGCCCTCACACCCACCCACCCCTCACCCTCGTCCTACCCATCCCCAGCCCCTAACTCCCTCGCCTTACCCTTCCCCACCCCCCCCTCTAGCCCTCGCCCCTACCCACCCCCTCACCCTATTCTCCCCTCCTCGCACCCAGTCACCCCCTCTCCATCCCTCGCCTCTACCCACCCTAGCCCACCCCCATCGCCCTCTCGCCCTTACCCACCCTAGTCCATCCCCCTTGCCCTACCCACCCCCAACCCCCCTAGCCTGAATTTCCAATTTTGCATTTTTGGGAATTTCTCCTCTATGCAAACACTCTTGTCTTGGGCCTTCTTCAGTTTCTGCTTTCTATAAAGCCTATCTCATTGTGGCAGGTCTGCCCATACTTCTTCCACAACTTCTGCCATATCTATATTCCCTTCCTTCTCGGAACTCGATATCTTCTCCACACATCAACTTCTTCAGTCGGGTCGGGCTGCATTGTTTCCTGCTAGGTTGATGATCTGATGGCTTGCCACACACTCATTCATTAATTGATACCTGAATTGGCTCGCATTTCCTCTTATTATTCTACAATTTCAGTGTTCTCTCTCACCGGGACGGTGAGTGGTCTTGTGGCAGGGAACCTGTAGCAGGGCTACGGTGTCACTGGCACAAGATGGGCAGTTAGTTACAGTTGGTATGGAGTTCACACTGAACGGACTCTCGCTTGGGCAGTGACACGAGTGGTGTTCTATGGACACCGTGCGCCAGATCACCACCACCCCAGTTTGGAGATAGGTTTAGCTGGATTGGATGTTTTGCTGGCCGTTGGTGGCTCCTTATGATATACATATGTGTGGTTGGTTGCAATCGGGGTACATCGGATCATCATCCTCTTTCTATGGTCTAGCGTCTTCAGTCTTGAGTTTGAGTCCAGCACCACACACTTACACTCTCCCTGCACATTGGAGCCTCGACACCCCCATTGTACATGTAACTCCTGGGCTCAGAGATGAGTGTGCTGCTAGCCAGAGTCTGTATGGTTTTATGAGTTGTCGAGTTCCAGTGAGTTCGGAGTCTGCTATTGTGCTTCGCGTCGTCCATTGCTGTGTGATGGTTTCTTTCTGTTGGAGTGAGGTTTCACGCATATTGCACATGAGACAAGAGGTTACTCACACAGTATCCAGACTAATATCTTGAGGCAACCTCTCACCCAAGAATACTCAGAATAATAACTCAAAACAGGTTTGAAAGCTTAACGGTATATACAACTTGCAATGCATAAATAGCCAACACAAGCATGCAATGCACCACAATTGCCACCAAGTTGCAAGAACACAATTTCAACAAGGTTTACCAGCTAGAGAATAAATGAGG
>NC_140959.1:9601045-9603545 GCF_014529385.1 Adiantum capillus-veneris
ATGTTTTGGTTATCTGACGACATCCAACGTGTTTGGTAGGGTAGATAGGCTCTCTATTTGAGAAAAAGGAAAGTCCCTTTACATCATTTGTAAGGGAAATTTATGATGAAAGAAAGGAAGCTAAAAAGAAAGGAGACAAAAGAAAAGGATTGCAAGCCGGGATCACTTCCTCTGCTTAAGAGCATCCCTATCATTTAGTGGATCCAAGTCCATGGCCTTTCTTAGGGTCACTTGGAGCCCTAGCAAGCACTATTGGTGTTGTTATGTGTATGCATTCATTTACAGGAGATAGAGCACTATTTGCCTTGGGCTTAGGATTAATCTTATATACTATGTTCGTATGGTGGCATGATGTTACATGTGAATCTACTTACGAAGGACATTACACTAAAGTGGTATAATTAGGGCTTCGTTACGGTTTTCTTTTGTTTATCGTCTCGGAGGTTATGTTTTCTTTAGCCTTTTTTTGGGCCTTTTTTCATTCCTCTTCGGCACTTGCAGTAGAGATTGGAGCTATTTGGCCCCCTAAAGGAATTGAAGTTTTAAATCCTTAGGGAATCCCTTTTCTAAATACCCTTATTCTCCTTCTCTCTGGAGCTGCTGTGACTTGGGCTCATTATGCCATACTCGCAGGTTTAAAATAATAAGCAGTTCATGCTTTAGTAGCTATCGTTTGGCTGGCTTTAGTTTTCACTGGGTTTTAATTAATGGAACTGCTTTGTGTGATGTTTACAGGTCTGGTAATTGGCGCATTCTGTTGCCAGGTCAATGTCAATCCGATGGAAATAATGTTCTTTCTTTGTAGAATGCAAGCTAGGTTTACAAATCTCCAGGAACAACTCGCGCAGTTACAAGAGCATGCAGCAGAATTAGAGGGTCAACTTACCCAAAGCTGCAACCTAAATAACACGTTAATTCAGAAGGCCGAGGCTTCTGAGATTGACGCCGTGGAGGCAAAGCTCAAATTGTATAAGATATTAGTCGAAGCAGAACGTTATGTTGAACCTGCAACCTGCGACCAGGAGGCGATTAAAGGTCTTTGGGTACTGGTCCAGCGTTGGAGAAAGTACAAACTGGACATAACCCGCCATTTTCAAACGAAGCCTGAAGCTAATATAGCAGCAAGACCTTCTGAGGTTTTTCCTCCTTCAGACCTTCTATCCACAACACGTAAAGGAAAAGAATTAGCTTTGCCAGAGCGCCAGGGAACCGAACTTTCCTCTGGGGATCCCGGACCGAGTACAAGTGGAGAAGCCTCAGTCTCCAAAATATTTATCCCGGCTTCCTCGGAAGAATTTGTCGTCGACCCTGCCATTTCAGCCTTTTGTTCCTCACTTACTTTAAATTTTCTTAGTTTCCACGGAATCCTTGGCTCACTCTGGGTTGGTATGACACTCCTTTTATCTTCGAAGATATTAATCAAGAAATTAAGGTGTTTGGGGAAATTGTGGGATATAGTGAAGAGGTGGGTTGGCAAATGAAGGTAGCGCAAAGAACCAGGGGTTGGGCCGAGGAAAGCCCAACCCCCCCGCACCGATAGCTCAATTGGATAGAGTGTTTGGCTTCGAACCAGGTGGTTAGGGGTTCGAGTCCCCTTCAGTGCCAATGCCTCCGCCCATTTATGGCTTTATTTTGTTTTGAAACGAGCAAAAAACGAATAACAGGGATGGGGGCAACATGAATTCCATCCCACCGGGCCCCCTTGTTTGAGGTGTTGCCACGAATCTGGTTGATTATCCCGTTTTCAGCCCATTCGCTCCCCTAGCTTCTGACCTTTTCCCGCTCTTCGGACATATTCACCCCGTGTGAGCAGCCCTTTGGATCGGACAAAGCACTAATCAATGGTTTTCGGGCTTTCTTTCGCGGCTTCATTTCGGTTTTAAATCGTCGGGGTCCTGCGCAGGGCAGGCAACATCATTTCCCTTCTTTCCTTGCCACAGTACAGACGGCATTGCGAGGCGATCCTTTATTACTTATTATAAGAAACACTACAAAGGTAGCAATAAAGGTTAGAGGACGTGAAGGCGGAGTGGGAACAGAAGGACGCGCGCGGAATAATTGCTACCTCCCCTCCCACGCAGGGAAACGGAAAGGGGTCAATCACCCACAAGCTTTTTTCGTAACTTAGCTTTGCAAACAAAAGAATGGTAAGAAGGATAGGAATCGTTGTGACGGCGCAAGATCCACCATGATCACCTTTGCTGAAGTCCGGTGTTGCTGAACAATACCAATGTGGTAAGGTGTTGCTAAACAAGACAATGTGCCACTTTTGTTTGCAGTCCACAATGCGCGAAAAGCGATTAGCTACGAATGGATAGGCATGGTCCAATGCCAGCGAGGGGCGTGATAGATAGATCATTGGGCCTGGCCTCGTAGTCGTAGTGCCGGTTTACGTGCTGGAATACCATGGGGAATGATGGATTTGCCATCAGCACCATCGCACGATCTTACATAGACACGTCGCCAGCGCATACCTGCTCACTAATGTACACAGTGGTAA
>NC_140959.1:9608545-9718545 GCF_014529385.1 Adiantum capillus-veneris
TCTGTCAAATCGTTATTACCATAATCTCTATCTAGCTTGCCTTCGTCTTTGTCTATTTGTGAGTTCCAGCTTTTGCCTTTGGCTTCAAACTCCTAGCCAAACGAAGCGTCGTATAACAAGAGTTCTTGGACCTCGTGGGTCCCGAGGCAGCTAACTAAGTATTGGTATTGCCATCCTTCTCAAGCTTGCCCGTGCCTGTGTCCTCTAGCGAACTCGTCCATTTGCTTTCGGCTACGCAATCTTGGGCCAAACAAATTTCCGGTTTCCTTGAGAACTATGTCAAAGCATAGGCCGCTAACTGGATGGTTGCCGACCTGCTATCCATAGCCACTTCTTGGTTTTGGTCGATGTCGTCAATGTTGGAGCAAGGGGGGGCCATGATGAAGTTGCAAGATCTGTGTTGCCATATACATGTGGTAGTGATGTGTGTCAGCACACTTAGGATCGCCGAGGCATTTTTTCCCTCACTAGGAGGTTTTTTCCCCGTGCATTGTATATACGCCCATCACTCTAGGGCTATCGTATCTTTCCATTGCACACTAAGTAAGACACTCTTTGTTGTGTGCCTTGAGCTTCCTTCGTCTTCTCCACGCTGTGTGTGTTTTCCTACAACTCTAATTCCAACAGTTGGTATCAAAGCAAGTTGCGTCCTCCCGGGCTTAGTCGCCAGCAGCTCCAACACACCCCTTCTCACTTTCTCCGATTTCTATGAGCTTTGGCGAGCGTCCGCCGCAAGTCAACAAATATTCTGGGTAAGCTCGTAGAGCTTAGTCTGCTCAGATTTTTTTATTCGAGCTCATTTCGACCTCTGTTTCCACTACACGCAGTACTGTGCAGGCTATTTCGTCATTTTGTGCAAAATTTCTGTCAATGCCGTTTTTTGCATAACAGGTCCCTTACAGTCTTCTACGGTTTGTGCTATATAGCACATGTTGTTCCCGCTTCGTTTCTCCTCTTTTCGGGAAGTTTTCACATCTAGTGCAGCATTTACCATGGCTGACAACAACACCGATGTGTTCAAGATGTTTGCTGTTGAGGATAGATTGGATAGGGACAACTACCCTATGTGGGCTTATATGATGCAACATGTTCTAGTGTCAAAGGGCGTTTGGAACGTTGTGCAGGGCATTGATGTACGTCTTGGTTCTGAGGATGTAGGCAATGTTGAGGATGTTGCAGGTTTTGGTGGCAGGATTGCTGTTGCCAGAGCTGTTTTGCCTACGGTTGAGCAAGCTCGTTGGGATGTAAGAATGTGCAGGCTCATGCATTGATTGCATTGTCTGTAAAGCGCACTATTGCTCCTCACACTCGTTCAGCAAAATCTGCAAAACAAGCTAGGGATATTCTGGTTGGTCTTTATGCAAGTCCTAATGACACAAAAATTGCATTGCTGCATAAAGAGCTGGAGTCGAAGAGTATGCATGAGGAAGATGATATGGACACTTTATGTCACAAATTGCTGACATGTCAAAGCCCTGAAGAAGGGAGCCAACTTGCAAATGTCAGCCGAGGGGCCTAGACCCTAAGAAGAACAAGTAACAGAAGAAGAGGTCCTACCAACTTATGGGGACCCCGTCCGATGGGGCCCCAAGTGACGTAAAGGATTAAAATAAAGCAGGACCCTCACACACACACACACACAAAAGAAAGAATTGCATAGCAGCTGATGACGTGGCAACTGCACAGCAATTTCGAAAATTGCGTTGACATGATGACGTAGCAGGTTGTACGGATTTCCGCGTTTTGAGCTGACTGCTGTACGGACTTCCGTGATTTACGCTGGTAGCTTTTGGGCATTGCTTTTGGACCAGATGCTTTTGAGTTTGAAAGCTTTTCACTGTAAACTGCTTACGGGGCCTCGGGCCTTTAAATATGAGGTTACGGCTCATTCTCCGGCATGCTTCCTGGAGAAGGTGCAGAGTCTGGAGTATCGGCTTGTACTGTGTTGATGCAATACAAAGAAATATCGAAAGGGGCGCCAAGGTTTGGGGCCAATACTCTCTGGGGTGGAATTCCGCCACTCCGTGTCATGTGTCGTCTCTCTCTTTCAGTTCAATTGTTATTGAAATGCTAAAAGTCTGTTCTTTTCTATTGGCACATGGTGCCCGTCTTGTGACAGTGGTATCAGAGCATCAGGCGTGTGCTTTTCTGAAAGCATACCGGTCCTACAAAAGAGCAAACAAAGCTATTGGAATTTTAATTGAGGTATCTTCGTCCTCCGACCCCCGACTTATTAGCCACTAGAATTTTATTTGAGGTATCTTCGGCCTCCGACCCCGAACTTATTAGCCACTGGAATTTTATTTGAGGTATCTTCGAGCTCTGACCCCGGACTCATTAGCCACTCCCACCCTTACTTCATCGCGCATCGGCGCGCTCCTGTCTTCATCGCTCTGTCTTACAGGGCATAAGCCATCAAGAACCCAAGCCTTAGAATTCATGGATTCAGCAGAATATTTGCAGTTTTTGCTCAACGAACTCCACGACATTCTTTTGTGGCATCCTCAGCAGAATCTTCCGATGCTACAAAGTTTTCAACAATTTTTGAACTACATGTTACCTCCTCTGATGCCCCAGGTGGTACCTCCTCCGGCATCAGAAAGTACGAGAGCTTTCTGATCGGGGGAGTTTTCAGGAATATGGTGCAGCCATCTGAACCTGATCCAGTGCAGCCGCCTTTGCCGCCGCCTTTGCCCCCACCTCCACCACCACCACCGCCACCAAGCTACAATGGTTGGAGCCCATATGGATACCCTTATTATCCATACCCGGGATATGCGCCTAACCAACCCAAAGATTTCAAAGATGGCGGCACGACAATCAAATTTTTCACTTTTTCTAGGGTGAAAGATGGCAAGAAAGCATTGCAGTTCCTACAGCAATTCGACAACATCTATGCTTTAGGGAACTATACAAAAGAATCCAAGATTTCTGGAGCAGCGGGATTTCTTAAAGATAATGCTATGCAATGGTGGAATCCAATCGCGACACAACCGCATGCTCCAAGGACCTGGCAAGCTTTCAAGACAGTTTTTGCACGTAGTTACATGATTTCTATGTTTGAAGTCCCGATTTTGGCAGAGTGGGGCAACTTGAAAATGCTTGCCACCGAAACCATGGACCAATATAACCAAAGGTTTCTCGACGTGTACCTTTTGGTGTCCTTTAGATTTGTTCCTTTGGAGGCCCAATGCGAACGATACACCATTGGACTACCATCACCATTGCAGGAATTTTGTCTATCCAAGCAATTCTCTACCATGCAAGAACTTATGGACCATGCCGCGGTCGGCTACAAACTGATGAAGGGAAAGCTAGAGTTTACCACAAAAGAATCTCAGGTCACTGACCACAACACTCGGCAACAACGAACAAATTCTCGAGCGTCTTGTGAAAATCAACTGCAAAGGCCTCGTTTGACATCTCAACAACGAGACACCTTACTTCAAGAAGGCCGATGCTTTGGATGCTTTCAAATAGGGCATAATCATTCTAATTGTCCCAAACGCACTGATAGACGAGAGGAGCCGACACTTGCACCAACGATCGACAGAACCCAGCGCCACCTCTTGCTAAGAGAGCTAGACCCGTTATTGGACTAGTTCCTGATATTTATGGCATACGCCTTGAGAGTACAAATGAATTGTGTCGAGCATATGGCAAAGTCAATGGCTTCAAAGCCCTTATTTTCTTTGACCCCAAAGCTTGAGACAACTTCATCCATCTAGAATTCTTAAAGCAGATGCACTTTGATTATGATGCAGAGGGTGGAGAAATTGAAGTTGAGCTAGCCACGGGAGAGTGGTACCGCTCATTGGTGCTGGAACTATTCAAGATTATCATGGAAAAGGTGACTTCCACATCATGAAGTTGGGCAATTGCGAAGTTCTCTTGGGCATGCCTTGGCACGACAAGAATGATGCGACTCTCCAGGTTCGGAACCGAACCATCACCGTGATACAGAAGGACAAGCAAGTCGTCCTCAAAGTTCGGTTGTCCGAACAAAACCTCGAATGAACTCTCTACTTGTTTTTTTCTTTATAGCTAGAAAGTATTGTTTGAAAATTTGTTTGAGATTTGTTTAAAATGGATGGTATCTGTTTTGAACTTGTTTTGGTGCCGATTTGAAATGTTTGACTCTGGTCTTAATACTGGTTCCAATGATTGGTGATTTTACTCCCGGGCAGAGTAGTGAGAAATGTTATTTTGCTATTGTTTGAACCTCTGAACGACGCAGACGAGATGTCTGGGGAGCGTTTGGTTGTATGCTTGTAAAATAATTGTTGTTGTGACTCCCGATCCAAACCTGGATGGTTATGCGGGAGGAGTATTAAGAAGTCTGAGCAGTGATTACTCAGCACCTCCAAACGACGCTGGCTGCGGTCATGGGGGGGCGTTTGGTTGTAAAGGGCCTCTATATCTCCCAGCCCGGACCTTTTTAGGTTATGCAGGAGGAGTGATGAGGGAGTCGTTGAATATCTCCCGGCCCGGACCTTCTTAGGTTATGCGGGAGGAGTGTTCATCAGCAACTTTATGTTTCTATGTCTTGTAACATGCATATGTGAGCATATGTGTTGCATTGTGATGTGCCAACCACTGAATAGTCCTCATTGGATGAGATTGCTTGGGTATGTAATTTTAGTGCATCAAGACACCCGTGGAAGATCAATACGGTCTGGGTGTGATGGCTAATTTTACTACGCTGGAATATCAAGAGTTCAGATCTGGACGAAAGGAGAAGCTAACTCCTTGATCAAAAGAGCCGAAAGGAGAAGCTAACTTCTTAACAAAAAGAGCAAACTGATTGTTTCTAGGAATAACCCTTGGAATTTTTTTTGAGCTAACTTGAGTTGTTTTGCAGATATGCTATAATCGCGGACGATTACTCTCTTTCAAGAAGGGGAGATGTAACAAACTGCTGACGTGTCAAAGCCCTGAAGAAGGGAGCCAACTTGTAGATGTAGGCCGAGGGGCCTAAACCCTACGAAGAACAAGTAACAGAAGAAGAAGTCCTACCAACTTATGGGGACCCCGACCGATGGGGCCCCAAGTGACATAAAGGATTAAAATAAAGCAAGACTCTCACACATACACAAAAGAAAGAATTGCGTAGCAACTGTTGACGTGGCAGTTGTATGCCAAATCCGGAAATTGCGTTGACATGAGACGTGGCAGGCTATACGGATTTCTGCATTTTGCGTTGACTGTTGTACGGACTTCCATGATTTACGTTGGCAGCTTTTGGGCATTGCTTTTGGACCAGATGCTTTTGAGTTTGAAGGCTTTTTACTGTAAACTGCTTTTGGAACCTAGGGCCTTTAAATATGAGGTTAGGGCTCATTCTCTGGTATGCTTCCTGGAGAAGGTGCAGAGTCTCGAGTACCGGCTTGTACTGTGTTGATGCAATTCAAAGAAATACCGAACAGGGGGCCAAGGTCGCATGTCGCATGTCATCTCTCTCTTTCAGTTCAGTTGGTAAAAGTCTGTTCCGTTTGTTCTTTTCTATTGGCACATGGTGCCCGTCTTGTGACACTTTCATTGCTAGTGTCAAGGATATCAATGAGCAACTTATTTCTGTAGGAGAAGTCATTTCTAACAGTTCCCTTGTACAGACTGTTCTTGATGCTTTGTCATATTCTTATCAGACTTTTGCTAGTACTTAACGACTTATGACCCAAGAAAATCCAAAAGTTGTCAAGTTTGATGCATTATGCACATTGTTGTTGCAAGAGTCACTTTGCAAAAAAAATAAGACTAGACAGCGTGCAGTTGAACAGGCCTTTATTGTTGCTCAAAGAAAAGGTGGTAACAGCAATGTAGCCACTTCTCATGGTTCTTCTACGAGTGGTAAATCACCTGTTCCTAATGCTTCTACTGGCAACAATTCGTTTAGGAATTCTGGTGAAAAGGGCAAAAAGAAGATGCGTTGCCATTATTGTAAAGCTAATGATCACTTGATCAAGCAGTGTCCTAAGTTGAAGGTCAAAGAGGCTAAGAAGAAAGAGGCTAGTTCCACTACAAATACAGGTATTGTTTAGTCTTTTGTGAAAGGAGACAATGATGCTGATGTTGATGCAGAATGGGCTTTTAGTAGAGTGCACTTATGATCCTTCTGTCCATGATGCATGCATGTCAGTTTTGCTGCAAATTCACTTTTGACAGTGGTGCTACAAAGCACATTACCTCACATAATGATTTGTTTACCTCGCTGAGTCTGTCCCTCATGGAAATTCAGTCACTTGTGTCAACAATGCTTCTTATCCGGTTCAAGGAGTTAGAAAGATTGTACTTACTGCTGCAAATGGCAGTTCTTTCACACTTGTTGATGCATTGTATGTATCTGCACTTGCTAGACTTGGTCTTGTAGTCAAATTTGTGGATGACAAATGTACAGTACATGATCTCACTTTTGATGATGAAATTGTTGCATCTGGCATTTTATGTGGTGGGTTGTATAAGCTCACTTGTACGACGAGAGTGGGCAGAATTTCGCAAATGCAGTTGTGGATTCTAAGGCTATTTCAGATGCAAAACTTTGGCATGCACGTTTTGGGCATTTGAATTTTACCAGTTTGCTGCGTTTGCAGAAATCTGATATAGATGCTTCTTTGCCGCCTCTTGAAGCACTTGTCAAACATGTTTGTGAAGGTTGTATTTTTAGGTAAGATGCAGCGTTTGAAGTTTCCAAAGGATGGTTCAATTAGGGTCACATGCAAGTTGCATCTTGTGCATAGTGATGTTTGTGGGCCCATGCAAACTCCGTCCTTGAGCAATTACCTTTACTTCGTGACTTTCACTGATGATTACTCCAAGCATGCATGGGTGTATCTGCTTAAGGCGAAGTCCCAAGTGTTTTTGTGCTTCAAGCAATTTCTGGCTATGGTCAAAAATGTCTCAATATGTACTATGGGCACCCTCTGTTCCGATCGAGGGGGGAAGAATATGTCTCATGAATTTAATGCATTTCTGGCTAGTCGTGGGATAGAACACCAATGTACAGTTCCGTATACACCTCAGCAAAATGGTGTTGCTGAGAGGAAAAACAAGGTTCTTACGGAAATGGCAAGATGTATGGTCAAAAGTCAAGCTTTACCACATTCGTTTTGGCTTGAGGCTATTATGTATACCACTTATGTACTTAACAGGTGTCCTACGAAAACTTTGCAATCCATGACTCCATATGAAGCATGGCATGATAGTAAGCCTTCTATTGAGCACATGCGTGTTTTTGGCTGTTTGGTATATGCTTTGGTGCCACAAACGCAGCGCAAAAAATTGGATGATAAGGCTGCCAAATGTATTTTTGTTGGTTATAGTGCTGAAAGCAAAGGTTACAGGTTGTATCATCCGCAATAAAGTGTGCAAATGTAAGAAAGCTTTGTATGGGTTGAAGTAATGTCCTTGTGCTTGGTGTGAGAAGGCTGACACTCATTTGGTCAAACGAGGCTTTCGTAAGAGTCCAACAAAAAGCACGTTGTATCATCCGCAATAAAGTGTGCAAATGTAAGAAAGCTTTGTATGGGTTGAAGCAATGTCCTCGTGCTTGGTATGAGAAGACTAACACTCATTTGGTCAAACGAGGCTTTCGTAACAGTCCAACAGAAAGCACGTTGTATGTAAAACGTGAGGGTGATGTACTTCTCATTGTCATTATCTACATGGATGATTTGTTGATCACTGAACCAAATGAGAGACATATTGTTGAATTTAAGGCTGATTTAAATGCTATTTTCAAGATGAAAGATTTGCGGTTGTTGCATCATTACTTGGGTATACAGTTTAAGCAGTGTGATGGTGGTATTGCCTTGTGTCAGACAAGTTACACAAAGACATTGCTATGTAACTTTGGACTTGAGGATTGCAGACCTATTGCCACTCCCATGGAAACAAGTTTAAAATTGAGTCTTCATGATGCTGGTGATCCTGTCGATGTCACTCTTTACCAAACAACTGTTGGCTGCCTTATTTATGTATGCAACACGAGGCCGGATATTCAGTTTGCAATCTCACAGGTCAGCAGATTCATACATAGCCCAAGGTCTAAGCATTGGCAAGCTGTCAAGAGATGTTTTGCTACTTGAGTGGCACTCTACATCTTGGCTTGTTTTATCCCAAGGGGGGATCATTGCCAGCAGATTGCTTTTTCAGAAGATTGGGCTGGTTGTTTTGACACGCAGGTGTCCATGAGTGGTTTTAGTTTCATGCTCGGCAGTTCATGCATATCATGGTTCAGCAAGAAGCAACCTATTGTGGCCACTTCCAGTTGTGAGGCTGAGTACGAGGCAGTCTTCATAGCTACGGTTGAGTGTGTATGGCTCAGACGCCTTATGGCTGATTTGGCTGTTGGTCGCGACACTGCCAACACTACTACACTAGCAGTCAGAGCGCATTGGCAGTTGCGAGGAACCCAATTTTTCATGCTCGCACAAAGCAGATTGAGGTGCTGTAAGGTGCAACGGAAGTGAATGTTAAACTTTGCTCAAGATGAGTGCTCCGAACTGTGCTCAAGGTTCCTTTTACTTACGGAAGGGAGACTCGAGAGCCTTCCGTTCCTTTAGTGAGAGAGTGCAAATGATCACAAACAAGTGGCAAACACTATAAATGAAGGTGCTGAGACTGAGAGATAGAGAGAGAAGAATACGACGCCAGAATGTTGTCAAAACCCTCCTCCGAAGACCCCTCTCTCTAGGGCGAGAGCGGTCTACTTATGATTGCACAAATCTCTACAATGCTTGGACTTGCCGACAATGTCGACGACGATGAGGACGACGACGACAAGACGGGCTGAAATCTGAAAATGCTAATGGCTGAAATCTGCAAATCTTTATCTGGCTCTGTCGATGGCGACGGCAATGACGACGACGCGCTGAAAATGCAGATGCTGAAATCTGCATTTTTCGGGCTGAAACTGCAGACTTTGTGGGATTTGACCGTGCGGCGAGGATCTACTACGGGAAGGTGAGATCTGCGAGGTTCGGGACTTCTACTGCGATGTCTGACTGCTGAAAACTGAAAACGCTGGTGCTTTTGTGGATCTTGTCGCGATAGAATTGCAAAACGCCAAGGGCTGATCTGCAACCAAAAACGCTAGGACTGGAAACTGACCTTGCGGTGGAAATCTGCTAGCGCTAGGGAAATCTTCTGTCTACTATGGACTCTGCTAACGCTAGGGCTGATCTACTGTGTCGTGTTGTCGTCGAGGCTGATCTGCTGTGCAAAACGCCAAGGCTGGTTTTCCATGCAAAAACGCTATGCCTTGCCTGCTGCAAAACGCTAGGGTTCCTCTGTTGGGGGTCTTGCTGAGAAGGTGACTGTTGAGCAAGTGCTCCTGCTGCCTCTTCTGCCAGAAAGTGCTAGCGCTAGGTTTCTTTATATACTTGCTTGTGAAAATTGCCCTACCCAGTTTCCAACAAAAGTCGCTTAAAAATAATAAGTGAAAAATGTCAAAAATAGGGAAAATAAGTCTATGCACTGTAAAAATGCTCCTAATGGGTTTTGAGGAATCTGATGATCATGTTGTGTGCAATCAGAGGATATGCATCTACTCTAAGTGTCTGGACATGCACGGTCTACGAACAGACTCACAAAAGTGCCAGATCACTTCCTATTCTAATTGAACTGAACCCATGTCCTGAATGTCCACGTACACATAGGGTTAGATGTGCACTTCACAAATGCATTACCACTATGTCAGGGAGAGGCTCTCAGCAGGAGAGATTGTCACAAATTAATGACAGGGCAATTCTACCCAGGCAAACTGTACGGACGCTGACGTGGCAGGATGTACGGACTCCCCTTATTTTGCGTTGATTGCTGATGTGGCAACCTGTACGGATTTTCACAAATTGCCCTGGTGCCTTTTGCTAGCAGATTTTGGGAACAATTGCTTTTTGAAACAATTTGCTTTTGGGATCATTGCTTTAAGAACCAATTTCCTTTGAGTTTAACTGCTTTTGGGCTTTGCTTTTGGCATCCCTTGTAAGAATAAAAGAGCCCTAAGGGCCCCACTCTTCAGAGCATCTGGACGCGGAGTCTGAGAGTCGAGGACCTGTGGAAGTTGCAACTTTGATCAAGCATTAATATAAAAGAAATACCAAAAGGGACACTAGTCTTTGGGGCCAATACCTCTGGGCAAGGAACTACGCCGAGCCATGTCGTCTCAAACTCAACTGTGGTTTTAAAGTTGAGAAGTATTTGAAGTGATTCTCTCATGTGTTGTGTCGAACTCTCTGCTTGGGGTGCCCAAGCATGTGACCGTGGTATCAGAGCATCAGGCATGTGCTTTTCTCAAAGCATACCGGTCCTATGAAAGAGCAGACAGGGCACTTGGGTACTTTGAAAATTGTTATGGAAGAATCATTGTTATTGAAGAATCTTCGTGTCCCGAGCCCGCAGTTATTAGCCACTCCCACCCTTCGTACATCGTGCATCGGGCGTGCTCCCGTCTTCATCGCTCTGTCTTACAGGGCATAAAGCCATAAAGAATCCAAGATTACAAAAGGGTTCTCGTGGAGAATCTGACAGCGATAACACCTCCCAGTTGAAATCAAGCACAGGAACTGAAGAAAAGAATGAAGATTTGGGCAAGTTTTTCGGCGGAGAAGTTTGCCAAAGCTAGTCCAAGCGTCAACTGTAGGTTGACAAGGGTGTGAAAAGGTTGATCGAGTACTCTAGAGATCCGAGATTTGCGAAACACTTGAAGGATCACCCGGTTGATGAGATTCATTGGAGATGGCGCGAGGCCATTGATTCTCCTCTCACGACGTGAGGAAAGCTTAAAGGACAGACGAGTGCAGAAAAGCGGAAGCTTTACTCGTAGGAAGAGATGGAACAGAACTATTGATCCAAAGATGAAACAAATATTGGAAAGGACACTAAAAGGGATATTGATGTAATGACAACCTTGTTGTTTGTGACGGATAACCGAAAATAGGAGCGAGTAACTTGTATCTGTATAGATTGGGAAGCATGGAGCTCGACATCCACTCTTTTGCAACAAGGTGAGCCATCTCCTTGCCTTTTTTGTAGGTGAAATCGAGGATGAGATGGTGACATCAAGAGCGATGGAAGCTCAGAAACGACTCTTTCGATTCGAGATAAGAATGATGAATTTGAATGAACGAATGATGATGCATGTACTGTGGTGAGTGCATCAAGAGTTCCTACGGGATGAGATGGCTACACAAGGATCTAGGTACATCAAGACTTCTGGACGGATAGATGACTAGATGATTGAAACACTGAGTTCAGTATGAACTAAGTGTGTGAATGAAGAACTTTGAAACAGGAATTTCCCAAGGTAAATCTCATTTATATACGAGATTAATGTTGTCTAGAAGAACTTGTAGATGTGTGCAGGTAACAGGTGAAATTGATGATAATGGATGACGAATTTGGAGCAATGACAGCTCCAAAATAAACCTGACTATGATAAGTATCATGATTTTGAATGAATTTAATGGAACCTGCAATTTGTGAGCAGATAATAGGATTAAGAATGAGATGATGATGATTTTGGAGCAATGACAGCTCTCGAATGAACCTGACAATTGAATCACGACCAATTCAATAGAACTGTCATATGCGCATCAAGAGTTCCTGCGGGATGAGATGGCCACATAACTAGAACTAAATGATTGAAACATTTTGGTGTCGTATTCTTCTCTCTCTATCTCTAAGTCTCGGCACCTTCATTCATAGTGTTTATCCACTTTTTTTGTGATCATTTGCACTCTCTCACTAAAGGAACGGAAGGCTCTCCCTTCCGTAAGTAAAAGGAACCTTGAGCACCGTTTGGAGCACTCATCTTGAGCAAAGTTCAACATTCACTTCCGCTACACCCTACGTTGGTATCAGAGCTTTGGCAGTGTTCTGTATCACTCAAGGAAAGAACCACAAGAATTTTTATTGCTTGTTGCGGTCGCAAGTAACCCAAGTCTTCTTGGGCGTGTCGATTCCTAATCGTGTTTTTGAAGAGTGACAAGAAATCCAAGAAAGAAGGGCTTGTCCAGCCTCCCCTTGTGCCTCTTTTCACTCATTGAGAGTGGACCGTACACTTAGCGGCCGGCCAATCGGCGTGAGGTGGAAAAAAGCAACCTTTGTGTGAGCGCAAGGCCGCCAAGAAGTGCGCCCGCAGGAAAGAGAAGAGCTCGGGTAAGAGAAGATCCTTCTCTAACACAGACTGCAAGCTAAAGAAGAACCTCAAGACTCGAGAACCTCAAGAACCTCAAGACTCTCAAGACCCTCAAGAACCTCAAGACTCCAGAACCCCAAGAACTCAAGACCCACAAGAACCCAAGTTCCTCGTGAACTTAAGAACCCAAGACTTCAGTGTATGGTCATCACCCGAAGCGGCATGGATACTTCGCATGGAGGTGGTGAGCATGAAAGTGGCGAAGAAGAATTTTCCCCACCAGGAGATTTTTCCGACCCTCCCCCTTCCCCATCTACGCAAAGGATTGCACTACCTCCTACGGAGACTTTTGACAAGATGATGATGGAAAGCAAGTTAGAACGCGAAGCACGAAAAGCAGAAAGAAAGGCCGACTTTGAGCGTGAGCATGAGCAAGCGCGCTTGGCGGCCGAAGAAAGACTAGCTGAATTCGAAATATCGCAAGTGCGAAGAAAGACGATTAAAGTATGAAGCGCAGAGAGCCCAACACATGCAAGAGTTGTTCCGACTCTTTTCTAGTCTAGTGTGCAGGCACAGATTGCAAAGGATCAGGAGAAGGAGACTCTCTCAGTCTCTTCTTTTCCAAAGCACCACACACATGATTTGCATGATAATGATAAGCATGATGAATTTCTTGATAATAATAAGCATGATAATTTGCATGATCAAGATGTGATTATTCACGAGCATCATAAATCACAGGATACTAATGTGATTGTTCATAAGGATGATGGTTTAGTTGATGCTTTTTCTAGTGAAGTTAACCTCATTGCAGATTCGATCAGTCACGAAGAACCGATCTTGGCTCTTGAGTCGAGGTCCAAAGAACCCCCACAAGAAGAATTATGTGTTCGAATGATTAGTCGGCATGCATTATTCGAGTGTTCCATTTGTGATGCTTTCCTGTATTTTAGTCACCGTCCTTATGTGATCCCTTTTCACAGGCATGACATATTGTTCGATGAGCACGATTCACTCATAAATGAGCACAAAAGTATGTGGAACTCTCATGAAAAGATGAAATCTTTGCACCCAAGGAATTCACAGTCCATGTCTCTTCCTTGGCATGACACAGTATCCGAAAGAGCACAAGAAGGATTGAGCATCAAGCATCGGCATTTCCATTGTGATTTGCCACAGTTGATTGATTTAGATCAGAAAGACAAGATTCGACCCTATTGTTTGCATGTGTTTGATGAATGGTTTGGCACTCCACCTATATGTTCATATACATTGTATGCACAGTCTTTAGAGAAGACTAGAATTTTTTCAATCACTTTACATGGAATGGGTATGTTCATGTTATTGTGTTGGAAGTGGTTTCAGGACTTTTCATCATCGGAGATTCTTGAAGAAGGTAGACGCATGACTATATATAGACGAAGTTGAATCATTGAAGGAGCCACAGATGACTGTGTCGCTTTCGACACGGCCCAAAGAAGCAAGCGTTACAGACCTTTATGAAGTTCAAGTATCGCGCGACCCGCACATCAGAGTGGGCAGGCGAAGAGTCCTTTCTAGGATTCTAGACGCTGTTAGCGATCTACCTCGACGCCATACAGTTCGGTACCAGTACCTCACTTTGAAAAGGAGGGGATGTCACGTGCACATCTAGCCCTATGTGTACATGGACAAGCTACTTCATCACATGGGTTCAATTCAGTTTAGTTAGCCTAGATTAGAAAGTGTTCTGGCACTATTGTGAGTCTGTTCGCAGACCGTGCATGTCCAAACACTTAGAGTAGATGCATATCCTCTGGTTGCACACAGCATGATCATCAGATTTCAGTCAGAACCCATTAGGAGCATTTTTACCGTGCATAGACCTATTTTCCCTATTTTAGCCAATTTCCACTTATTATTTTTAAGTGACTTTTGTTGAAAAATTGGGTAGGGCAAAATGAGTAAGGAAGTATATAAGAAACCCTAGCGCTAGCACTTTTTGGCGGAAGAGGCAGCAGGGACCTGACATCCAACAGTGCACCTTCTCAGCAAGACACCCCCCCCGGGGCGGATAACTTAGCAATTTCAGCCAGCAGACCAAAGAAGAAGCCTAGCGTTTTTGCATTGCAGATCAGCCCTGGCGACAGCAAGACACACTAGATCCACGTTTTTGCATCAGCACAGAATCAGCCCTAGAGTTTTTGGATCAGCAAGACCACTCAGCGTTTTGCAGATTCATCGCGACAGAACCACAAGTAGCATCGTTTTCAGTTTTCAGTTATGCTAGATGTGTGTTCCTAGTACATAGGTACTAACAGTCAGTGTCTGCTAAGACAATTTATGGCTTCTGTCTGTTTTGCAGGCGTAATCGAGGGCGATTACAATGCTTTCAAGAGGGGGGTATGTCACAAAGTGATGACGTGTCTGCCCGAGAGCATGCGGGAAACCCTAGCCCTGACTGCTGCTGAAAACCCTATTCTGCGAACCCTAACCTAAAACCTGCAAACCCTAAAATCTGCCAAAAACCCTAACCCTAACCCTAGCAGCAGGCGAAAATGGCGCTGGCTGAATTTGCGGCAGTTTTTCAGTTGCTTTTGCGTCAACTTTGCTTTATTTTCCTACGCATGGGAGAGAGAGAGAGAGAGAGAGAGAGAGAGAGAGAGAACTATTGCTTTATTTGATTAAAAGCTCAAGAGAGCATGTGAGAGAGAGAGAGAGAGAGAGAGAGAGAGAGAGAGAGAAAACCCTGCTTTTGATTTTAAGCTTTTGGGGCTTTGCTTTTGGCATCCTTGTAAACTTTAAATAAGCGGTGAGGGCTCACAGTCTACAGAGCATCTGGACGCAGAGTCTGAGAGTGAAACCCTAGCCGCTCTCTTGTACTTTTGAACATTGATTAATACATAAATTAAAACCGAAAGGGGCGCCACTCTTTGGGGCCAATATCTCCGCCGGGCCAGTGCAAATCTACTGTGAACTGTGAATTGTTTTGAAGTGGTTATTTGGTGCTGTCGTGATTGATTCTTGACTTGGAGTGTCCTAGTCTGTTACAGTGGTATCAGAGCACGACCGATTTCCCTTCTACGAGAAATCCGATCCCCAATTTTTTTTTTCCGCGGCACCTATGGCTTCACGCAAGGATCATTCGACTCCCTCTGCATCCGGAGATGCGGACAGGGATCACAACGAAGATTCCGGCAGAGTATGGCCCGCCTCGGCCTACTCAGGCAGAGCAAAGAGAGATGAAGCGTCGTCAATTGATTAGCGATGCAACAAAGATGATGCTCAGTTTTGCGAAGGACCCGAAATTGGCAAAATATACGAGCGAGACTTCTTTTCAGGAAGTGCATGCGCAGTGGCAGAAAACCACACCACCACCCCCGAAACCCGCTCTCAAGAAACCTTCTGGTCACAAGCAATACTCAGAGAAGGAATTAGAAGAGGTGGTTGATGCACGGATTGTTCAGCTTTTTGACGCGCAGAAGAAAGCCAAAAAGCACAGCAAAAAGCAAAAGAAAGGCACTGACTTCCCGGGTTATTTGGGTCGTCATTCGACATTTGACAAGGCAAAAAAACAGAAGAAGCGTGTTCAATTTGAAGGAGTACCCAGTTCTTCTTCTTCTTCTTCTTCTTCTTCTTCTTCTTCTTCTTCTTACAGTTCTTCTAGCTCTTCAGATTCGAGCGAAGAAGACAAAAAAGGCAAAAAGCGAAGCAAGAAACAACGCTTCGGAAAGGGCAAGAAAAAGGCAAAGAAGTCTAAATCTCGCCCAGTGAGTGACAGTTCTACAGAGGACTCGTCTACAGACAGTTCAGACTCTGATGACGGCAACTTTTATGCGAACAAGAAGAATTTTTATAAAGCCAACCAGTATGACTTTCTAGAAGATAAAAGCAAGAAAGTCCGAGAGTTTAAGGAAGGTGGACAGTCGATCAAATTTGATACTTTTTCAAGATACAAAGATGCTTCGAAGGCTTTGTCTTTTATACAACAGTTTGACATCGCTTTCGCGGGAGGACACTACTCAGACCACTCCAAGATTCGAAGAGTTGCCTCTTATTTTAAGGGGAATGCTTGAGCTTGGTGGTCCACGCTTCTTTTAAACTAGACTGCGCCACTTAAATGGCTGAAATTTAGGAAGCTTTTTATTTCTTCTTGGCTGACGCTAGAGTATGAACTCGATATACGAGTTGCTTGGAACCATCTTCGGATGACCAAGAGAGATACACTGGAGCTCTTTTCTACCCGCCTCTTCATTCAAGAAGACCTCATTCAGAGAACAGGTTGAGCGGTTTACCTTGGGTCTACCTACAAAGATCCGAGATCACTGCTTGGAACAGAAGTCAGCTTCTATTCAGAAGTTGATCAGTCATGCGAAATGGGGCTTTGCCATTCACTCTGGCAGTCTAACCTACTCCATCGAT
Source organism: Adiantum capillus-veneris (assembly GCF_014529385.1). NCBI lineage: Eukaryota > Viridiplantae > Streptophyta > Polypodiopsida > Polypodiales > Pteridaceae > Adiantum > Adiantum capillus-veneris. The sequence goes on from NC_140959.1 coordinate 9,625,080, forward strand.
GAGGTCATGACACAACGAGCCGAACAGACTTCAGCGAATGAAAGTAGAAAGAGAAAGAGCAGCCCAGAAGAAAAGAAGGATGCACGACCCAAGCTTACTCCTGAGGAGAGAGCTCGCTTCATCAGGGAGGGGAAGTGCTTTGGATGCGGGGAACATGGACATATCTCCGTGAAGTGCCCTAACAAGGCACCGAATGAACAAGATGAAGAAAGGCCAGAAAGTTCTAAAGCAGTTGAGAGACGTGGCAGAAAAGGCAGATAAAAAAAGCAGAACTGGTACCACATGGCGTGGGACCTGCACCAAATTAAATGAATGTAAGTACAAACTTTGCCACTTTTAGGGCAAAGTTAAGGATCAGGAAGCTCTTTTGAAGGAGCCAAGGCCAACTTCTTTTCACTTGAAAATGGCGGCTCGATTTGGAATTACGCCCGACAGACTGACGCCACAGGCGAAGGTAGTTCGACTGGCACCCGGATATGGGATGTTGCCACTACACCAAACTTCGTTTGCAATGACAGGGGTGTTCAAGGCACGCGAGTGACGTTCTACTCGGAATCCCTTGGTACCACAAGAACTACGCCGTGGTTGACTACCAGGCCGAGAAAGCGACTTTGACAAATGAAGGGCTCAGAGATTGTACTTGATGAACTTCAGTTTCTTTACTCATTCTTTTGGGAGAGAACTGAACGATGGATAAATGTCGAATATGTTTTGACCTGAACAAAAGAACGCCAAAAATTTTCTCCACACTCATGCCCATTGCTTTTTAGAGGGGCTGAAGATCATACCATTGATCTGATACCTGGAAGCACGCCACCGAACCGGCCACCTTACCGTGTGAGTCGAGCACAGAATGGAGAGATTATGAACCAAGTGAAAGACCTCTTGGAAAAGGGTCTTGTCCAGCCTAGTAGTTCACCGTATTGCTCCACTGTTGTTGGTTTTGAAGAAAGACGGATCTTGGAGAATGTGCATGGATTTTAGAGCTCTCAACAAAATCACCATCAAGAACAGATTTCCGATTCCTCGGATCAATTATATACTCAACAGATTACAGGGATCCTCGTGCTTTAGCAGGATTGATCTGAAGAGTGGATATCATCAGATCAGAATCGCGCGAGGAGACGTCTACAAGACAACTTTCCGGATGACTTCTGGATTATTTGAGTTTTTGGTGATGCCTTTTGGCTTAACCAATGCTCCTGCGACATTTAACCGGATGATGGACAGGATTTTTCAAGAGTACAAGCTATTTTTGGCACTTTCTTTGATGATATCATTGTTTTCTCCAAGAACGAGGCAGAACACAGAGATCATCTGCTTCAAAGATACACTTTTTGGGACACATTGTCTCAGCAGCAGGAGTGCAAATGGATCCAGCCAAGATAGACACTATCCGTGATTGCCCCGATTTGAAGAATGTCCATGAAGTTGGAAGCTTCTTGGGACTGTGTTCGTACTACAAGCGGTTCATTCGAAAGTTTGCAGAGGTTGCTTGCCCTTTGCATATCTTGACATAGAAAGGAGTCCCTTTCTCATGGGGATCCACAGAGGTGACTGCCTTTCAGACATTGAAAGAAAAATTGACTACAGGACCAGTTTTGACTTTGCCGGACTTGCAGAAGTCATTTGAAGTATATTGTGATGCTTGTGATCGTAGTCTGGGTGCGGTCTTAATGCAAGAAGGCCATGTCATTGCTTACGAGAGCCGATTGTTCTCAAGGCTGGAGATGACAGCACAGATTATGAGAAAGAGCTTTTGGCGGTTATCCATGCTCTTACTCAGTGGCGGCATTACCTACGCGGAGCGGATTTTACTGTCTTTACAGACCATCATAGTTTGCGCTACTTCTTGTCACAGAAGCAGCTTTTGGAAAAGCAGGTGCGGTGGACAAACATCTTGTCACAGTTTCACTTCCAGATTGTCCATGTTCAGAGACAAAAGAACGTGGTCGTGCTTTGTCTAGGAAGCCGTTGGTTCTGGCTATTTCCGCAATGCATCATAGGAGCTTCGAAAATATGGTCGACAAATATGCCACAGATAAAGACCTTGCAGACGTTTTCACACGAATACGGGATGGGGAGACAGTAGCGGGATATTCCATTCGGGATGGCTACTTAATGAGAAAAACCATGTTGTGCGTTACATAGCCGTTGAGGGAAAAGGTTATGACAGAATGCCACTGTCCACCTTTTACAGGTCACCGCGGCATTGCTACCACCATGAAAGGGGTAGAGAGATACTTCTTTTGGCCGAAACTCAAAAAGGATGTGGAAGAGTTTGTGCGCAGTTGCGTAGTAAGGTCAAGGTTGACAGGCATAAAGCACAGGGATTGTTACAGCCTTTACCCATACCCACCCGTTACCCATACCCACCTTTCCCTGGGAAAGTATTGCAATGGATTTCATTTTTGATCTCCCGAGAACACAGAGTGGTCACAATGGTATCTGGACTGTTATTAACAGATTTAGCAAACAGGCTCATTTCATTCCAATGAAGAAAACAGTCAAGCCGGATCACTCAGTGAGACTGTTTGTGGCACAAATCTTCAGATTACATGGCATGCCTGAGACGATTGTTTTCGACAGAGACCCCAGATTTATGAGTTTGTTTTGGAAGGCAATTTGGGAGAACATTGGCACGCGGTTGCAGTTCTCGTCATCGTTCCACCCGCAGACTGACGGGCAATCTGAGATTGCCAATTCAATGGTTCTAGATTTATTGAAGTGTTATATCTCATATCAGAAGACTCAATGGGAAAAGTACTTACCTTTGGTGGAATTTGCCTACAATAACACGATCCAGTCTTCGACAGGGAAGGCGTCATTTGAGATTGTTGAAGGTGCTGCGAAGGTTCCACCCTTCCTAAGCACGAAAGATAAGATCTTTGAAGCGGATGAATATACGCGAGACTTAGATACGGCTTTTGCCAAGGTTCGCGAGACTTTGCAGAAGTCTCAAGAACGACAGAAAAAGGCAGCGGATCGCCATCGTCGCGACTTGAAATTGAAGGAGGATGATTGGGTGCTCTTACGTTTTGAGAAGGCACGCCAGAGAAAGAAAAAAGGGAAAGGAGAGGCTTTTTCCAAAGCTTAGCATGCGATACTACGGACCTTTCCAGATCACTGAAAAGATAAATGATGTCTCCTTCCGACTGAAACTCCCTGATACTTGGAGGATTCACAATGCATTTCATGTGAGTCTCTTGAAACCTTTTAAAGGTGATGTGCTTGATGATGGGGAGCCTCGTGAGCAACCCGAAGTGGAAGAAAACGAGGAGATCCTTGTTCTTGAACAAATTTTGGCACATAAGGATACGAAGAATAAAGGTGTCACAAAGTGATGACGTGGCGGACAGCAGAAACCCTAATTTCTGTCAGAAACCCTAAAATTCCTGCAAACCCTAATTTTTGCAAAAAACCCTAAATTCCGAAAATCGCGGAGGCGGATTATTATTATAAAAAAAAAATGGAAAATAATGAGCGACGCGAATTTTGCTTTTGCTTTTTTTTTATTAAAAAAAGAGAAAAGACTCTCTAAGAGAGAGGGAGAACTGATGCTTTTGATTTTAAAAGCTTTTGGGGCTCTGCTTTTGGGCATCCCTTGTAACCTTTAAATTAGTGGTGAGGGCCTCACTTCTCAGAGCATCTGGACGCAGAGTCTGAGAGTGAAACCCCTAACCGCTCTCTTGTACTTTGATGATTGATTAATACAAAAAGAAATACCGAAAGGGGCGCCAGTCTTTGGGGCCAATATCTCTAGGCACGGAACTCCGCCGGGCCAGTGCAAATCTATTGTGATCTGTGAATAGTTTTGAAGTGGTTATTTGGTGCTGTCGCGGTTGATTCTTGACTTGGAGTGTCCAAGTTTGTTACAGTGGTATCAGAGCACGGCCGATTTCTCTTCTACGGGAAATCCGATCCCCGAAATTTTTTTCCGCAGCACCTATGGCTTCAGGCAATGATCAGTCGACTCCCTCTGCATCTGGAGATGCGGGCTGGGATCACAACGAAGATTCAGGCAGAGAGTATGGCCCGCCTTGGCCTACTTAGGCGGAGCGGCGAGAGATAGAGCGTCGCCAGTTGATCAACGATGCAACAAAGATGATGCTCAATTTTGCCAAGGACCCGAAGATGGCAAAATATATGAACCAGACCTCTTTGAAAGAGGTACAGATGGAGTGGCAGAGAACCACAACACCACTCCCGAAACCCGCTCTCAAGAAACCTTCTGCCTCCAAGAAATATACGGAGAAGGAACTGGAGAACGTGGTTGATGCACGGATTGCTCAGCTTTTTGACACGCAAAAGAAAGCCCAAAAGCACGGCAAAAAGCAGAAGAAAGGCACTGACTTCCCGGGATATTTAGGTCGTCGGTCGACATTTGACAAGGCAAAGAAATTGAAGAAGCGCGTCAAGTTTGAAGACCTACCCAGTTCTTCTTCTTCTTCTTCTTCTGACAGTTCTTCTAGCTCCTCGGATTCGAGCGAAGAAGACAGAAAAGGTAAAAAGCGAAGCAAGAAGCAACGCTTTGGAAAAGGGCAAGAGAAAGGCAAAGAAGGCTAAATCTCGCCCAGAGACTCACAGTTCTATTGAGGACTCGTCTACAGACAGCTCAGATTCCGATGACGGAAAGTTTTATGCGAACAAGAAGAATTTTTACAAAGCCAACCAGTATGACTTTCTCGAAGATAAAAGCAAGAAAGTCCGAGAGTTTAAGGAAGGTGGCCACTCGATCAAGTTTGATACTTTTCAGGATACTCAGATGCTTCGAAGGCTTTGTCTTTTATACAGCAGTTTGACATCGCTTTCGCGGGAGGACGCTATTCAGAGCACTCCAAGATTCGGAGAGCTGCCTCTTACTCTAAGGGGAATGCTGGTACTTGGTGGTCCACGCTTCTATTAAGCAAGACTGTGCCAGTTACATGGCTGAAATTCAAGAGGCTTTTTATTTCTTCTTGGTTGACTCAAGAGTTTGAGCGAGATATACGAGCTGCTTGGAACCGTCTCCAGATGACCAAGAGCGATACAGTGAATTCTTATTGTGAAAGATTCTGGAGCTCTTTTCTACCCGCCTCTTCATTCAAGAAGATCTCATTCAGAGAACAGATTGAGTGGTTTACCTTGGGTCTACCTACAGAGATCCGAGATCACTGCTTGGAACAGAAGTCAGCTTCTATTCAGGAGTTGATGAGTCATGCGAAGCGAGGCTTTGCCATTCACTCTGGCAGTCTGACCTACCCCACAGATGAGGCCATGACACAACGAGCCGAACAAACTTCTGGGAATGAAAGTAGAATGAAAAAGAGCAACCCAGAGAAAAAAAAAGGATGCACAACCCAAGCTTACTCCTGAGGAGAGAGCTCGCTTCATCAGAGAGGGGAAGTGCTTTCGATGCGGGGAACATGGACATATTTCCGCAAAGTGCCCTGATAAGGCACAGAAAGAACAGAATGATAAAGACGACGACAGGTCTGAGAGTTCGAGAGCAGCTGAGGAATGTGGCAGAAAAGGGAGATAGAAAAGCAGAACTGGTACCACATCGCATGGGACCTGCACCGAATCTAATGAATGAAAGTACAAACTTTGCCGCTTTCGGGGCAAAGTGAAGGATCAGGAAGCTCTTTTGAAGGAGCCAAGGCCAACTTCTTTTCACTTGGAATTGGCGGCTCGATTTGGAACTACGCCCGACAGACTGACGCTACAGGCGGAGGTAGTTCGACTGGCACCCGGATGGGATGTTGCCATTACACCGAGCATTGGCAAACTTCGTTTGCAATGAGAGGGGTGTTCAGGGCACGCGAGTGACGTTCTACTCGGGATCCCTTGGTACCACAAGAACTACGCCGTGGTTGACTACCGGGCCAAGAAAGCGACTTTGATAAATGAAGGGCTTAAAGATTGTACTTGATGAACTTCAGTTTTCTTACTCATTCTTTTGGGAGAACTGAACGATGGATAAAGGTTGAATATGTTTTGACCTGAAGAAAAGAACGCCAAGATTTTTTTTTCTCCACGCTCATGCCGATTGCTTTTGAGAGGGCTTGAAGATCATACCATTGATCTGATATCTGGAAGCACACCACCGAATCGGCCACCTTATCGTGTGAGCCGAGTACAGAATGAAAAGATTATGAACTCAGTGAAAGACCTCTTGGAAAAGGGTCTTGTCCAGCCTAGTACTTCACCGTATTGCTCTCAGTGTTGTTGGTTTTGAAGAAAGACGGATCTTGGAGAATGTGCATCGATTATAGCACTCTCAACGAAATCACCATCAAGAACAGATTTCCGATTCCTAGGATCGATGATATGCTCGACAGGTTACAGGGATCCTCGTGCTTTAGCAGGATTGACTTGAAGAGTGGATATCATCAGATCAGGATAGCGCCAGGAGATGTCTACAAGACAGCTTTTCGGACGACTTTTGGGTTATTTGAGTTTTTGGTGATGCCTTTTGGCTTAACCAATGCTCCTGCGACATTTAACCGGATGATGGACAGGATTTTTCGAGAGTACAGGCTTTTTCTTTTTTGGCACTTTCTTTGACGACATCATTGTTTTCTCCAAGAATGAGGCAGAACACAGAGATCATCTCTTCAAGTCTTTTAGGCATTACGAGATCACACGCTAGTGATTAATGCAAAGAAAAGTGAATTTTTCCTACCATGGATACACTTTTTGGGACACATTGTGTCAGCAGCAGGAGTGCAAATGGATCCGGCCAAGATAGAGACTATCCGTGATTGGCCCGACTTGAGGAATGTCCATGAAGTTAGAAGCTTCTTAGGACTATGTTCGTACTACAGGCAGTTCATACGAAAGTTTGCAGAGGTTGCTTCCCCTTTGCATATCTTGACACAGAAAGGAGTACCTTTTTCGTGGGGCCCCACAGAGGTGACTGCCTTTCAGACATTGAAAGAGAAATTGACTACGGGACCTATTTTGACTTTGCCGGACTTGCAGAAGTCATTCGAAGTATATTGTGATGCTTGTGGTCGTAGTCTGGGTGCGGTCTTGATGCAAGAAGGCCATGTCATAGCTTACGAGAGCCGTTTGTTCTCTAGGCCGGAGATGACAGCACAGATTTATGAGAAAGAGCTTTTGGCGGTTATCCATGCTCTTACTCAGTGGCGGCATTACCTACTCGGAGCGGATTTCATTGTCTTTACAGACCATCAGAGTTTGCGCTACTTCTTGTCACAGAAGCAGCTTTCGGAAAAGCAGATGCGGTGGGCGAACATCTTGTCACAGTTTCACTTCCAGATTGTCCATGTGCAGGGACAGAAGAATGTGGTGGCAGATGCTTTGTCTCGGAAACCGTTGGTTCTGGCTATTTCCGCGATACATCATAGGAGCTTCGAGGATATGGTCGATCAGTATGCCACAGATACAGATTTTGCAGATATTTTCACACGGATACGGGATGGGGAGACAGTAGCGGGATACTCCCTTCGGGAAGGCTACTTGATGAAAAAGACTATGTTGTGCGTTACACAGCCGTTGAGGGAAAAGGTTATGACTGAATGCCACTGTCCACCTTTTACGGGTCACCGCGGCATTGCTACCACCATGAAAGGGGTAGAGAGATATTTCTTTTGGCCGAAACTCAAGAAAGATGTGGAAGAGTTTGTGCGCAGTTGCTTGGTATGCCAGAAGGTCAAGTTTGATAGGCATAAAGCACAGGGATTGTTACAGCCTTTACCCATACCCACCCGCCCCTGGGAAAGTATAGCAATGGATTTCATTTTTGATCTCCCGAGAACACAGAGTGGTCACGATGGTATCTGGATTGTTATTGACAGATTTAGCAAACAGGCTCATTTCATTCCAGTGAAGAAAACAGTCAAGCTGGATCACTTGGCGAGACTGTTTGTGGCCCAGATTTTCAGATTACATGGCATGCCTGAGACAATTGTCTCCGACAGAGACCCCAGATTTACGAGTTTGTTTTGGAAGGCAATTTGGGAGAACATTGGCACGCGGTTGCAGTTCTCGTCATCGTTCCACCCGCAGACTGACGGGCAATCCGAGATTGCCAATTCAGTGGTTCTAGATTTATTGAAGTCTTATATCTTAGATCAGAAGACTCAATGGGAAAGATTTTTACCTTTGGTGGAATTTGCCTACAATAACACGATACACTCGTCGACGGGTAAGGCGCCATTTGAGATTGTTGAAGGTGCTGCGAAGGTTCCACCCTTCCTGAGCACGAAAGATAAGATCTTTGAAGCGGATGAATATACGCGAGATCTGGATACGGCTTTTGCCAAGGTTCGCGAGACTTTGCAGAAGTCTCAAGAACGACAGAAAAAGGCAGCGGATCGCCATCGTCGCGACATGAAATTGAAGGAGGATGATTGGGTGCTCTTACGTTTTGAGAAGGCACGCCTACGAAAGAAAAAGGAAAAGGAGAGGCTTTTTCCAAAGCTTAGTATGCGATACTATGGCCCTTTCCAGATTACTGAAAAGATAAATGAAGTCTCCTTCCGACTGAAACTGCCAGATACTTGGAGGATTCACAATGCATTTCATGTGAGTCTCTTGAAACCTTTTAAAGGTGATGTGCCTGATGATGGGGAGCCTGATAAGCAACCCGAAGTGGAAGAAAACGAGGAGATCCTTGTTCCTGAACAGATTTTGGCACATAAGGATACGAAGAATAAGGGTAAAGTCCGAAGGCGGTTCTTGGTTAAGTTCAAGAATTATCCTACACTTGATGCGAAGTGGATGGAGGAGGAGGACCTAGCAGATACTCCTCAGATTGTGAAACTTTACCTCGATGCTTTTGGTTTAGCATAGTCTACTCCAAATGGAACCCAGAATTCAGCTTGGCCAGAGATCTGGTGCAGTGGGATGCACAAGAGGGGAGTCACTCCACTCCTTTGTCAACAGATGCCTTGATTTAGATACTAGAGTCACTGATGTCTCTTTGAGCTTCAGGGATACTGAGAGCTGACAGTATTCTGCTGTATGACTTTATGAAATGGAATTCCTGATTATGATACTGATTTGTTCTTGACTTCTTGTGAGTGCAGGAACTGATAGACGAAATGACTGCAGCATTTTGGTCTGATTGATCTCGAATAGACATGGTTGCAATAGGGGTTAGTCAATCGGACATCGTTGAGGTCCCGATTGGACCTAGATGTGATTGCTAGCTACATTGCCGATAAATCATGGTCTAAGATCCGAATGAATGTTGAATGTCATGTGATGTCTTGTGATGTCTGGTGATGTCCTGTGATGTCGTGTGATGTGACTGTCGATTTTGTACATGTGCTAGATGTGTGTTCCTAGTAGGTAGGTACTAACAGTCAGTGTCTGCTAAGACGGTTTATGGCTTTTGTCGGTTTTGTTGGCGTAATCGCGGTCGATTACAATGCTTTCAAGAGGGGGGTATGTCACAAAGTGATGACGTGGCGGACAGCAGAAACCCTAATTTCTGTCAGAAACCCTAAAATTCCTGTAAACCCTAATTTTTGCCAAAAACCCTAAATTCCGGAAATCGCGGAGGCGGATTATTAAAAAAATAATAATAATAATAATTTTTTTATTTTTTTTGGAAAATGATGAGCGACGGGAATTTTGCTTTTGCTTTTTTTTTATTAAAAAAAGAGAAAAGACTCTCTAAGAGAGAGGAAGAACTGATGCTTTTGATTTTAAAAGCTTTTGGGGCTCTGCTTTTGGGCATCCCTTGTAACCTTTAAATTAGTGGTGAGGGCCTCACTTCTCAGAGCATCTGGACGCAGAGTCTGAGAGTGAAACCCTAACCGCTCTCTTGTACTGTGATGATTGATTAATACAAAAAGAAATATCGAAAGGGGCGCCAGTCTTTGGGGCCAATATCTCTAGGCACGGAACTCCGCCGGGCCAGTGCAAATCTATTGTGATCTGTGAATAGTTTTGAAGTGGTTATTTGGTGCTGTCGCGGTTGATTCTTGACTTGGAGTGTCCAAGTTTGTTACAAAAGGTAAAGTCCAAAGGCGGTTCTTGGTTAAGTTCAAGAACTATCCTGCATTAAATGCGATGTGGATGGAGGAGGAGGACCTAGCAAATACTCCTTAGATTGTGAAACTTTACCTCGATGCTTTTGGTTTAGCATAGTCTACTCCAAATGGAACCCAAAATTCAGCCTGGCCGGAGATCTCGTGCAGTGGGATGCACAAGAGGGGAGTTACTCCGATCCTTTGTCAACAGATGCCTCGATATTGATACTAAAGTCACTAATGTCTCTTTGAGCTTCAGGGATACTGAGAGCTGACAGTATTCTGCTGGATGACTTTATGAAATGGAATTCCTGATTATGATACTGATTTGTTCTCGACTTCTTTTTGAGCGCAGGAACTGATAGACGAAATGACTGCAGCATTTTGGTCTCATTGATCTCGAATAGACATGGTTGCAATAGGGGTTAGTCAATCGAACATCGAAGAGGTCTCGATTGGATCTAGATACGATTGCTAGCTACATTGCCGATAAATCATGGTCTAAGATCCGAATGAATGTTGAATGTCATGTGATGGCCTCTGATGTCTAGTGATGTCCTATGATGTCGTGTGATGTGACTGTCAATTGGTACATGTGCTAGATGTGTGTTGCTAGTACGTAGGTACTAACAGTCAGTGTCTGCTAAGACGGTTTATGGCTTCTGTCTGTTTTGCAGGCGTAATCGAGGGCGATTACAATGCTTTCAAGAGGGGGGTATGTCACAAAGTGATGACATGTCTGCCCGAGAGCATGCGGGAAACCCTAGCCTTGACTGCTGCTGAAAACCCTTTTCTGCAAACCCTAACCCTAAAACCTAAAAACCCTAAAATCTGCCAAAAACCCTAACCCTAAACCTAGCCCTAAAAACTGCCCTAAAGCCTAACCCTAACCCTAGCAACAGGCTGAAAATCCGAAAATGGCGCTGACTGAATTTGCGGCAGTTTTTCAATTGCTTTTGCGTCAACTTTGCTTTGTTTTCCTACGCATGGGGGAGAGAGAGAGAGAGAGAGAGAGAGAGAGAGAGAGAGCACTATTGCTTTATTTGATTAAAAGCTCAAAAGAGCTTGTGAGAGAGAGAGAGAGAGAGAGAGAGAGAGAGAGAGAGAGAGAGAAAACCCTGCTTTTGATTTTAAGCTTTTGGGGCTCTGCTTCTGGCATCCCTTGTAAACTTTAAATAAGCGGTGAGGGCTCACACTCTACAGAGCATCTGGACGCAGAGTATGAGAGTGAAACCCTAACCGCTTTCTTGTACTTTGAACATTGATTAATACATAAAGAAATACCGAAAGGGGCGCCAGTCTTTGGGGCCAATATCTCTAGGCACGGAACTCCGCCGGACCAGTGCAAATCTATTGTGAACTGTGAATTGTTTTGAAGTGGTTATTTGGTGCTGTCGTGATTGATTCTTGACTTGGAGTGTCCAAGTCTGTTACAAGCGACCGCAATAAGCAAAAACAAATTATGTGGTTCTTTCCTTGAGTGATACAAAACACTGCCAAAGCTCTCATTCAATGTAAGGTGCTGCGGAAGTGAATGTTGAACTTTGCTCAAGATGAGTGCTCTGAACTGTGCTCAAGGTTCCTTTTACTTTCGGAAGGGAGAGCTTTCCGTTCCTTTAGTGAGAGAGTGCAAATGATCACAAACAAAGTGGCAAACATTGTGAATGAAGGTGCTGAGACTGAGAGATAGAGAGAGAAGAATACGACACCAGAATGTTGTCAACCCTCCTCCGAAGGCCCCACTCTCTATGGAGAGAGCGGTCTATTGCTATTGATTGCACAAATCTCTACAATGCTTTGGACTTGCCAACGATGTTGACGACTGTCACGTGACACATCCAACCCTATGTGTCCGTGGACAAGCTACAGCATGACCAAGGTTCAGTTCAATCAAGTCAGTCTAGAATAGGAAGTGTTATGGCACTCTTGTGAGTCTGTTCGCAGACCGTGCATGCCCAGACACTTAGATTAGATGCATATCCGCTGGTTGCACACAGCATGATCATCAGATTTCCATCAGAACCCATCAGGAGCATTTTTACAGTGCATAGACCTATTTTCCCTATTTTTGGCATTTTTCACTTATTATTTTTAAGTGACTTTTGTTGGGAACTAGGTAGGGCAAATTTACTAAGTTCGTATGTATAGAAACCTAGCGCTAGCACTTTCTGGCAGAAGAGGCAGCAGGAACTTCGGTTCAAGAGGCACCTTCTCAGCAGGACCACAGCAAGCCTAGCGTTTTTGTAACACAGCAGCAAGGACCTAGCGTTTTGCAACCACAGATCAGCCTCGGCGTTTTTGCATGGCAGATCAGCCTCGGCGACACAAGACACAGCAGATCAGCCCTAGCGTTAGCAGTTTCCTCAGCAAGGACAGATTTTAGCCCCTAGCGTTTTTGGTTTGCAAATCAACCTCAGCGTTTTTGCAGATCTTCACGACGGAATCAGCCCTAGGCTCAGCATTTTCAGTTTTCAGCAGTCAATTTCCACGGTAGAACCCCCAAACCTCACAGATCTCACCTTCCCGTAGCAGATCCTCGCCGCACAGTCAGATCCTGCGAAGCAGATTCAGCCCGAAAAACGCAGATTTCAGCATCTGCGTTTTCAACGCGACGTCGTCGTACCGTCGTCATCGACATAGAGTCAAAATTCAGCAGATAAAGATTTGCAGATTTCAGCCATTAGCATTTTCAGATTTCAGCCCGTCTCGTCGTCGTCCTCATCGTCGTCGACATTGTCGGCAAGTCCAAAGCATTGTAGAGATTTGTGCAATCATAAGTAGACCGCTCTTGCCATAGAGAGTGGGGCCTTCGGAGGAGGGTTTGACAACATTCTAGTGTCGTATTCTCTTCTCTCTATCTCTCAGTCTCAACACCTTCATTCACAATGTTCATCACTTTGTTTGTGTCCATTGCACTCTCTCATTAAAGGACGGAAGGCTCTCCCTTCCCTAAGTAAAGGAACCCTTGTGCACACTTCGGAGCACTCATCTTGAGCAAAGTTCAACATTCACTTCCGCTGCACCTTACATTGGTATCAGAGCTTTGGCAGCGTTCTGTATCACTCAAGGAAAGAACCACAGAATTTTTTTTTGCTTGTTGCGGTCGCACGTAACCCAAGTCCTCTTGGGCGTGTCGATTCCTAATCGTGTTTTTGAAGAGTGACAGGAAACCCAAGAAAGAAGGGCTTGTCCAACCTCCCCTTGTGCCTCTTTTCACTCATTGAGAGCGGACCGTGCACTTAGCGGCCGGCCACTCGACGTGAGGTGGGAAAAAGCAACCTTGGTGTGAGCGCAAGGCTGCCAAGGGGTGCGCCCGCGGAAAAGAGAAGAGCTCGGGTGAAGAGAAGATCCTTCTCTAACACAGATTGCAAGCCAAAGAAGAACCTTAAGAACCTCAAGACCCTCAAGAACCTCGAGAACCTCAAGACCCTCAAGATCTTCAAGAACCCCAAGAACCAAGACCCCCAAGAACCCAAGTTCCTCGTGAACTTAAGAACCCAAGACTTCAATGTATGGTCATCACCCGAAGCAGTATGGATACTATGCATGAAGGTAATGAGCGTGGGAGTGGCGGAGAAGAGTTTTCCCCACAAGGAGGTTTTTCCGACCCTCCCTCTTCCCCATCTACGCCAAGGATTGCACCAACTATTGGAGGTTTTCGACAAGATGATGATGGACAGGAAGTTAGAACGCGAAGCAAGAAAAGCAGAAATAGAGCATGAACACAAAGAAAGAATGGCAGCCATAGAGCATGAGCACATCAAAAGGAAAGCCGCCTTGTTCCGATTCTTTTCTCAAGTGCAGGCACAGATGCAAGAGATTCGGGAAAAAGAGAATCTCTCCGTCTCTTCTTCTCCCAAGCAAGACACACAAGAATTACACCATTTGCATGATTGATTTGAATGATAATGAGAAGCATGATGAATTGCATGATAATGATGAGCATGATGATTTGCCTCATCAAGATGTGATTTCTCACAAGCATGATGATTATTTGCATGAAGATGATGTGATTGTTCACAAGGATGATGTGTTGGTTGATACTTTCTCTAGTGAAGCTAACCTCATTGCAGAGACGATCAATCACGAAGAACCGATCTTGGCTCTCGAGACTAGGTCCACAAAACCCCCACAGGAAGTACTATGTGTTTGCACGATTAGTCAGCACGCATTGTACGAGTGTTTCATTCGTGATCGTTTCCTGTATTTTAGTCGGCGTATTTATGTGATCCCTTTTCATAGGCATGAGATATTGTACGATGAGCACGATTCACTCATGAATGAGCACGGATGTATGCAGATTACTCATGGAAAGATGAAATGTTTGCAGTCACGGAAGTCACATTCTATGTCTCTTCCTTTGCATCACACAGTATCAGAAAGAGCACAAGAAAGATTGAGCATCAAGCATTGGCATGTCCATTGTGATTTACCACAGTTGATTGATTTAGATCAGAAACACAAGATTCGATCTCATTGTTTGCGTGTGTGTGGTGAACACGTTGGCACTCCGTCTATTTGTTCATCTACATTGCATGCACAGTCTTTAGAAAAGACGAGATTTTTCCCAATCACTTTACATGGAATGGATATGTTCATGTTTTTGTGTTGAAAGTGGTTTCAGGAATTTTCATCCTCGTAGATTCTTGAAGAAGGTAGACGCATGACTATAGACGAAGTGGAAGCATTGAAGATGACTTTGTGTCGCTTCAAGTATCGTACGACCCACAAATCAAAGTGGGCCGGCGAAGAGTCCTTTCCAAGATTCCGGATGCTATTGGCGATCTCCCTCGACGCCATACAGTTCGGTACCAGTACCTCATTTTGAAAAGGAGGGGATGTCATGTGACACATCCAACCCTATGTGTCCGTGGACTAGCTACAGCATGACCAAGGTTCAGTTCAGTCAAGTCAGTCTAGAATAGGAAGTGTTTTGGCACTTTTGTGAGTCTGTTCGCAGACCGTGCATGCCCAGACACTTAGATTAGATGCATATCCTCTCGTTGCACACAGCATGATCATCAGATTTCCATCAAAACCCATCAGGAGCATTTTTTCAATGCATAGACCTATTTTCCCTATTTTTGGCATTTTTCACTTATTATTTTTAAGTGACTTTTGTTGGGAACTAGGTAGGGCAAATTTACTAAGTTTGTATGTATAGAAACCTAGCGCTAGCATTTTCTGGCAGAAGAGGCAGCGGGAACTTCGGTTCAACGGGCACCTTCTCAGCAAGACCCCGGTAGGCCTAGCGTTTTTGCAACATAGCAGCAAGGACCTAGCGTTTTGCAACCACAGATCAACCTTGGCGTTTTTGCATGGCAGTTCAGCCTCGGCGACCATAAGACACAACAGATCAGCCCTAGCGATAACAAATTCCCGACTACAGATCAGCCCTAGCTTTAGCAGTTTCCTCAGCAATGACAGATTTCAGCCTCTAGCGTTTTTGGTTTGCAAATCAACCTCATCGTTTTTGCAGATCTTCACGACGGAATCAGCCCTAGGCTCAGCGTTTTCAGTTTTCAGCAGTCAGTTTCCGAAGTAAAACCCCCAAACCTCGCAGATCTCACCTTCCCGCAGCAAATCCTCGCCGCACGGTCAAATCCTGGGAAGTTTGCAGATTCAGCCCGGAAAACGCAGATTTCAGCATCTACGTTTGCAGTGCAATGTCGTTGTACCGTCGTCATCGACATAGAGTTGGAATTCAGCAGATAAAGATTTGCAGATTTCAGCCATTAGTATTTTCAGATATCAGTCCGTCTCGTCGTCGTCCTCATCGTCATCAACATCATCGGCAAGTCCAAAGCATTGTAGAGATTTGTGCAATCATAAGTAGACCGCTCTCGCCATAGAGAGTGGGGCCTTCGGAGGAGGGTTTGACAACATTCTAGTGTCGTATTCTCTTCTCTCTATCTCTCAGTCTCAGCACCTTCATTCACAGTGTTCATCACTTTGTTTGTGTTCATTGCACTCTCATAAAAGGACGGAAGGCTCTCCCTTCCCTAAGTAAAAGGAACCCTTGAGCACAGTTCAGAGCACTCATCTTGAGCAAAGTTCAACATTCATTCCGTTGCACCTTACAACGACGATGAGGACGATGACGAGACGCGCTGAAATCTGAAATCAAAATGGTTGAAATCTGCAAATCTTTATCTGCTGAATTGTGACTCTATGTCGGTGAAGACAGCGATGACAACAATGCAACGACGACGCGCTGAAAACGCAGATGCTGAAATCTGCGTTATCCGCGTTTTTTGGGCTGAAACTGCAAACGCTAGCTGATCTGACCGTGCGGCAAGGATCTGCTGCGAGAAGGTGAGATCTGCAAGGTTTGGGACTTCTACTGCAGGGTCTTGATGCTGAAAACTGAAAACGCTGATGCTTTTGGGTGTTTTGTTGCGAAGGATCTGCAAAACGCCGAGTGGTCCTGCTGATCTAAAAACGCTAGGGCTGATTTTGTGTTGATGCAAAAACGCTATGAATCTGCTGTCTTGCTATTGCCGGGGCTGATCTGCAATATAAAAACGTCAGGGCTGAAAACGCTAGGTTTTGCTGCCGGAGAAGGTCTTGCCGAGAAGGTGCCTGTTGAACAAGCTCGCCACAAAGTGAAAACGCTAGAGAGAGAAAACACTAGCAAAGAGAGAGAGAGAGAGCCCAAACGCTGGTAATCTGCATTCAACAACTTGCCAAAAGTACGGGGGGGAGGGGGGGGGAGGGCTTCTTATATAGGACAAACTCCAGTTTGCCCTACTCAGGTAGAAAACCCCACGATTCTAGAAATTGGCTAAAATGGCTAATAAATATGTAAACTCACTAAAAGTGACCTGGAACACATATTTAGTGGCCTAAGTGCAGATCACTCGAGACTCTGACCCCGAGAAAACCTAGGAACAGGGGTCCTGCCTCATGCCAGTTGAAACGAACGAAGAGATAGGATCTCCCGGCTACACAGACCGCCTACAGATACGCGTCGGACGAACCACCCGTCCATAGCCACCATCCGGCACCTCCCTCGTGTTGGGGCCAGCGTCCGAGGACGTAGGCGTGCACCTGTAAGACCGAGCGTCCCATACCACCCGGCCTCACCTCCTCGAGGTGACCTCGCGCACTCCTAGCCTCACGGGCTAACCACTAGCCCTCTGCCAGTGGAGGTCGATAACTGTAAATGAGGCCTTGGCCTCCCTTTTATAATAATGGCCGGCCACACTGGCCGTGTTCACACTACGTCCGCCCGGACACTGGGCGCCCGTCCCGACGGTATCTGGGCTAGATCCCCTCTCTTGTGAGCAGGACATAACATACTTCCCCCCTTAAGAACCATTGATGTCCTCATCAATGAAGTGGGGATACTGAGCCTTCAAAGCTCTAACAGGTTCCCAAGTAGCAAACCTTTCAGATTGACCCTTCCATTTAATTAAGTACTCGTCATAAGCCTTTTGGCGAGAATGACGGGTACGATGATCCAAAACTGCTTCTGGTTCTCGAGGAATATACTCAGTTTGCATATCTTGCCATACATTTTCCTCGATAGGCACGACAACATCAGCTTCGCCCAATTTCACTCTTAAGGCGACTGACATGAAACACTGGATGTACACTAACATCCGAAGGAAGAGCCAGTTTGTAGGCAGCTTGGCCAATTTTCTTTGTGATCAAGAACGGACCACAATATCTAGCTGAAAGCTTGTAATGCTTTCCTATTCGCATAGTCTTGGAATCCTTGGGTATCTTCAGAGAGACCCATTGTCCCACATCTAGAGTCCTAGGAGACCTCTTTTGATTAGCATAAGTAGTGACTCGGTCACGAGCCGTTCGTATACTATCCTTAGCCAATTCGAGCATTTCCTGCATGTCATACAGAAAATCATGAGCTTGGCGTTCCTTGACTTTCTCTAAGCCAATAGCAATCGGGGATTTAGGCTCAAATCCATACATCAGCATGAATGGGCTAAATCCAGTAGCAGAATACTTGCTACTATTACAGGCAAACTCTAATTGTGGAAGATACCTTTCCCAATCAGATTGCCTAAGAGAGACATAGGCTCTCAACATGTCTTCTAACGTCTAATTCATCCTCTCAGTTTGTCCGTTGGACTCAGGATGGTCAGAAGACGACATACTCAACTTGGTATGAAGGTGAGCAAAGACATCTCGCCAAAATCGGCCAGTGAACTTAGTATCTCGATCACTGGGAGACCATCCAGCTTATAAAGCTGATCAACAAATAAAACCGCCAACTCATGGCTTTTAACTATCGACTTCGTTGGTATAAACTTCGCCATTTTTGTGAGTCTATCAACCACAACCCAAATAGCGTCATTGCCCCGACTAGTATTAGGCAAACCAACGATGAAATCCATGGAAGTACTCTGCCACTTGGCATCTGGGATTTCCAATGGGTGTAGCAAACCAGCTTTCCTAAGGCGCTTTGCCTTATTGACAAGACATTGAGCGCATCTCTTCACATAGCTCTCTATGTAAGAGAGCATCCTTGGCCAATAGAAATATTGCTTGACCAAAGCCAAAGTTCTCTGGATGCCTGGGAGCCCAACGCTAGGAAAATCGTGGCATTCGCACAAAATCCTTTGTCGAATCTCATCGATTTCCGGCACGCAGACTTTACCATTTCTGAACAATAGTCCTCCTCTAATGGAATATTGTCACTGTCTCGTCTCTCGAGCACGACTCACTTGGGTCTCCGGACCACCCAAGCCTGTATGCGAGTCATGCCCCGCTTCGACCTCGTTCCATATCTTGCCAAAATGGCCATCGGAACGACATAGCCCTCGGAGAGAGAGAAAGAAATCCGTCGAGATTTCAGCCATAGACAAGGCATTGACCTCAGGAATCCTGCTGAGCGCATCGGCAACTCGATTGCTATATCCTTTTCTATAACGGATCTCAAAGTCAAACTCTTGCATAAGCTCAACCCATCTAGCCTTCCGGCCTCTGAGATCACCCTGATCACAGATATAGCGCAAGGAATGATGATCTGTCCATGCAACAAACGTAGAGCCATACAAGTAGTGCCGCCATTTCCTCAGGGCATGGACTACGGCGTAAAGCTCCTTTTCATACGTTGGATAACGCATCTCAGTGTCAGAAAGCTTCTTACTTTCAAACGCAACAGGACGTCCATCTTGGTATAATGCCGCACCAATAGCATAATCGCTAGCATCCATTTCAACCACAAACGGTTTGCTAGGATCCACAATGTGCAATATTGGCGCAGTAGTCACCAAGTGCTTTAGTGTCCGAAAGCTCTCGTCGAGACGCTCATTCCAAACAACAAGGGGATTACCTTTACGATGAGGACCCAAATTCTTCGGCCCTTTCACCCCTCCTTTTAAAAGTTGCGTAAGCGGAGCAGCAACTTTAGAGTAATAAATTTGCGAAAGAATCCTGTAAAGCCTAAAAAGGACCTTACTTGGCGCACATTCTTCAAAATGGGCCAATTTCGCACTCTATCCAATTTTTCAGGGTCAACGCGAATTCCATCGCGAGTAATGATGTGACCCAAGTACAGAAGCTCTTTTTTAAAGAATTCACACTTCGAAGCCTTAGCGTAAAGCTTCTCAGTTCTCAGTACTTCGAGAACAGTGTGTATATGCACTAGGTGCTCAGACAAACTTCGGCTGTAGATCAAGATATCATCAAGAAATACAACAACGAAGTTGCCTAAAAATGGTCTCAACAGATCATTCATCATCTGTTGGAACGTAGCTGGAGCATTGGTCAAACCAAAAGGCAAGACTAAAAACTCGTAGTGACCATAACGCGTATGGAAGCCTGTCTTAGGAATATCTTCCAGTTTGATCCATATCTGATGATAGCCTGATCGCAGGTCTCTCTTCGTAAAATACAACGCTCCATGGAGCTGATCTATCAGATCGTCCATGCCTGGGAGCGGATACTTATTCTTAACAGTGAGCTTATTCAACCCCTTGTAGTCCACGCAGAAGCGCATAGTGTTATCCTTCTTTCGAGAAAGTAACACTAGCACTCCCCACGGGGATTTGCTAGGCCTAACAAAACCCCTGTCGAGATAATCTTTCAGCTATCGCTAAATCTCGTCCTCCTCGGTTTTACTAAACCGATAGGGTTGTTTTGAGAAGGGCTGACTACCAGCCACCAACTCAATGCCATGATCTACTCCTCTCGAAGGCGACAAGCCAAGAGGTAGATCATCAGGAAAAACATCCTTGAAATCAGTCATGATTTCTCGGATAAGGTTGGATTCGTCGGAATCCCCAAGTTCAACAGAAGAACATTAAACATTTTTACGAAATTCAGTGACAGAAGTACCAAGCACTAATGAATCAAACCAAGCAGATGGTACACATTGATAAAAGTCAACATCAGAAGACTTTATTTCTTTATACATTTCCAAAGCAGTAACAACTGGGATTGCAAAACCATTATTTACAGACTTCTGATTACAAAGCGACACAGATACATGAGGCATGTTCTGCTTAACAAAAACAAGAGAGTGATGTACATAGTCTATATACAATGAGTCTTGTTTATCATAAAACCATGGAATTCCTAAAATAACATCTGCTCTGTCCAGGCGCATGATGTGGAAGTCCAAGTTCTCTTTGTAATCAGCCAGCTCGAGCGACAAGTCTGGAACCATCCGATTCCATACATCCGTATCCATGCCACGAGCCATCTTCACGCGATACTCATGGTCACTGTCCTGCGTCCGCAGGTTCAGTTTCTGCACCAATTTTACATCCATAAAATTGTGTGAGCTTCCATTATCAAGGAGTACAGTCACGTCGTGACCATTGATCTTCCCGGGGAAACGGAGAAGATCGTGCTTACCAAACACTTTGGTGCTAAAAAACTTGAACAACATCAGAGTTACCTGAGATCTCGTGAATCTGAACCGAAGGACGGCCTTGCGGTTTCTACGTCTTTTTCTTTTTAGGGCAATCCTTGATTTGGCGACCCGTCTGGCCACATCCGAAGCAAGCCCCCTTCTTCACTGCATCAGCGACTAAAGCATTTCTGGCTTTCTTCTTTTCCTGAGAAGATCTCGACGGTGATTTGGACTTATGCTAGTATCGGGGTCGCTTCCTCGAAGCACCCTCACCGGATTGATGGTCTGTAATTCTTTTCTTCTCATAATTTGCTCCATTTATCAAATGGATCGTCCTGGCCTTGGCCACTGCATCCTCGACATCAGTCGGGGCTTTGTCCTTGATTAAGGCCCAACGGTAATCTTCATGTAATCCCAGCAGATACATGTGCACAGCGTGCGTAGAATCCACCTTGCAGAAGGTGAGCGCCTCTTTGAAAGGTGCCGTATATTTATCAAACGACAGAGTTTTCATCGAAAGACTCTGCAGTTTGGCATAAGCTTTCAAAAGGTCCATTTTAGCGAAATCCCTCTTGAATTTCACACAAAAATCAGCCCACGTCGTAGGCTTCTCTGTCATGTCACGCCACCAGGTAAGCGCCTTACTGCGCAGATAGAGAGGAATCGTCTGAATCCTCCGTTCATCATGCTCCCCATGGAGATCAAAGTATGTGGTCCACTGGTGGAGCCAGTTATTTACAGCTAGTTCTGTACACTCTTTCTCTTCGCCTCAGAAATTCGTAGTTTTGTACGGAAGTATGGCAGTCGGACCACCCTGCGAACGTCCAAAAGCAGCAATTTGCATCCGCAATTGCTGGAGATGGGTTTCCCCCTCGGAAATACGCGCGGTCGTCGACTGAGCCATATTTTCGAGAGTAGAAAGTCGGGAACTGAGCCCCTGTACGACCCCTTCGAGAGAGGCCAAGCGAAGGTTCGTTTGAACATTCGCGTTTTCCAGAGCGGTAACACGCTGATCGAAACTCTGGAAAGTGCTTGTAATCCATGTGTAGAGAGCATGTGTGAATGGAATTTGGATGTTTCCTGGTGCGTTGTCACGCTGCACATCTGAGCTTGAGGAATCCATGGCGAAGTGCGTGAAAAACTGGAATTTTCACACGAAACCGGGCCTCTTCTGCACTTTTTGGTCGCGAAAAAGTAAAGTTCGAAGAGCTCCACGCGTCGGCGTGAGTGTCTGAACGCGAGCAGGTGATGGCGAGAGCGCGGAAGCGCGAGCAGGTGAGAGAGAGCAAGCTGGGGAGAGAAGCAGGAGTCTAAAAACTCATTTCTCTGCAACTTACAGGTCTCTGTAAGTGAGTTTTTTAATAAACTCACGTTTCAGACCTTTTAAAAAAAGTCCAAACTTAATAGGGCCTGGCCACTTTAAATTAAAAGGCCCACTTAGCAATAAAAAAACAAACTTACCTGTAGCGTGGAAATAAGGTAGCGCAAGAAAAATCAAGGGGCAACGAAAACTTCAACTGACGCGTGGAGAGAAAGAATCGCACCCCCCAAGCTCAACACACGCCAGAGATGCCAGCGCTTAGCAAATCCTCCACGGTGGAATTGTCCTCTCAGAGAAAAAAAACAACGCAGGAATTCTGTGAAAGCTGCACACCTACACTTGGTGTGCTCAACTCCTTCAGGTGCCCAATTACCAGAGAAAGCACATGCTCTCTCTCTCTCTCTCTCTCTCTCTCTCTCTCTCTCTCTCTCTCTCTCTCTCTCTCTCTATGCTTCGCACAGAGGGACTTACAGAGAGAGGGATTTACAGAGAGATGTTAAATGTGTTGTATGCTGAATTTAGTCTAAATTCAGTAAATGAAGAAGCAATTCTCTGATTTTCATCGAAAATCATAAGAAACCTTTCAATTTCTAGCACTCCCATCTGTTAATTTGCTGTTTTTTAATTAAAAATCAGCAAAAGAGCACTAATCCTCACCTGCAAACATGCTTTCGAGAAGAAAAGTAAGTAATTTCAGCAATTTAATCACTAAAAGATTACGCGAACTCGAGGTTCCCCGACTCGAACCGATCCGTAGGTGTGCACATAGTCCCTCGTGCAACCAAGCCGGCTCCGATACCATGAAACGAACAAAGAGATAGGATCTCCCAGCTACACAGACCACCTACAGATACGCGTCGGACGAACCACCCGACCATAGCCACCATCCGGCAGCTCCCCCGTGCTGGGGTCAGCGTCCGAGGACGTAGGCGTGCACCTGTAAGACCGAGCGTCCCATACCACCCAGCCTCACCTCCTCGAGGTGACCTCGCGCACTCCTAGCCTCGCGGGCTAACCACTAGCCCTCTTCCAGTGGAGGTCGATAACTGTAAATGAGGCCTTGGCCTCCCTTTTATAATAATGGCCGGCCACACTGGCCGTGTTCACACTACGTCCGCCCGGACACTGGGCGCCCATCCCGACGGCATCTAGGCTAGATCCCCTCTCCTATAAGCGGGACAAGACACCAGCCTACCAAGTTAGCAATACCATGATGTGCACCGCCGAGAATAGATACGTCTACCTCAAGTACGGCCGAGCACAGCCACAAAACAGCCCTGACTCCCTGATCTGCTCCTGGGAGATACCAGAGTGTTAGGTGCAGCGGAATGAATGTTGTATTTTCTCAAGATTAGTGATCTTTACTGCTGAAGGTTCCTTTTAGTTCTTAGGGAAAGAGAGAGATTTCCGTCTTATGGAGAGTGTTATGATCACGAACAAAGTGAGTGGATATTGTGCGTGCAAGTGAATGAGACTGAGAGAAGGAGAGAGAAGAGATACGACACCCGAGAGGTTGTAAAACCCTCCTCCGAAGGCCCCACTCTCGTCGGCGAGAGTGGTCTATTCTTTGATTGCACAAAGGTGTACAATGCGTATGCAATGGACTATGCAACTTGGTCTATGCCGATGACGACGACGGTGGCTAAAATCTGAGATCTTCTAATCGCTGAATTTCGGGACTGTTTCGGTGGCTGAAAATGACTGTTTTGGCTGCGTTTTCTTGGCTGAAAAATGAGGTTTCTTAGGGCTGAAAACTGATGGTCCTTACGGGCTGAATCTGCTACACTTTAGGTGAATAATGCCGGTCTTAATTTGCTGCTGAAATCCAAAAACGCCAAGGGCTGAAATTGGTCCTTCTGTCGCTAGGGTTCTGCAAATGCAAAAACGCTAGGCAGATCTGCTGTCGTGATGACGCAGGGGCTGATCTGCTGTGCACAAATCGCCAAGGCTGATCTGATGCAAAAACGCTAGGTCTTCTGTGGAGAAAACGCCAGAGTAGTCGCGGAGGTTGGTCTTGCTGAGAAGTTGCCTGTTGAGCAAGGTGCTCCTGTTGCCTCTTCTGCCAGAAAGTGCTAACTTGGGTTTGCTTATATATTAACTTAGCAAAATTGCCCTACCTACTTTTGTAGGAAAGTCACTTAAAAATAATAAGTGAAAATCCCAATAAATAGGAAAATAGGCTAAATGCACTGGAAAATTCCCCTAACTGATGCTAATGGATTCTGATGGGAATTCCGATGATCATGTTGTGTGCAACCGGAGGATATGCATCTATGCTAAGTGACTGGGCATGCACGGTCTACGAATAGACTCACAAAAGTGCCAGATCACTGCTAATCTAGACTGATCGGACTGACTGAACCCTGTTGTGGTGTAGCTTGTCCACGGACACATAGGGTTGGGATGTGTCACGTGACACAGAGCTACCACCGGACAAGAAGATGAACTCTAACAGGATCACGTCAACAAAATGCGGGAGCTTCAACAGAGATACTTCATATGGGAAAGCTTATCAGTTTAGAGGACATGGCCATCCAGCTTTTGGCCCAATTGCCTCCTCGATACACCAACTTCTATTCTTCTTTGATAACAAGTGGCCAGTTGAATACTCTCTCTTGGGACGAGATTGTTCCCATGGTATTGGACCAGGAGCGATTCAATACAGGGAAGAAGTCAAGCTCCGAAGACTGGTTCTTTCAACAACGACAAGAAGTAGAAGGGTAAGAAGAAAAGCAACAACACCAAAGACAAGAAGAGTGATGCCAAGCGTGAAGCCTTGAAGGTGGAATGGCATTGCAACAGTTGCGGTGAGAAGGGCCATTACTAAAGGAAGTGTCCAAAGCGGCTTGGCAAGGCTTCGACTTCATCGACGGCAGTGGTGCAATCACCGGCCTTTGTTCATTTGGAGATTCTCCCCACAAAGGACTCTTCAAGACATCGGAGGTTGAGTTGACTCTTGCGGGTCAAGATTATCGTGATTGGATTCTAGATAGTGGTGCCTCCAAGCACATGACATCTTCCAAGGATCTTTTATGCGACATGCGGCGACCCTATGGTACTATCTTCATTGGCGACAAATCTGAGATTCCACAGCGAGGGTTCCATGGAGCTCATTACCGACGACAGAGGAAGTATGTATACCTCCAAGGTACTTTATGCTCCAAAGCTGTGTTTTCATCTTATGTCGGTGCATGAGGTGTGCAAGCTTGGCATGGAGGTGATCTTCACAGAGCATGCGGTATCTATTCGGGATCGGCAATCGGGTAAAGAAGTCAAAAAGGGCTCGGTAGAGAATGGACTCTACAGGCTCCACCCTCTCTCTTCAGCGACTCGAATACCCACAGGTGAAATTACAAGTTTGGTCATTTGAACAATGATGCTCTTCGGCTTGATTTTCGAGAGCAAATGCTTACAGGCTTACCAATGTTGGGAGTAAGCATGGGAAATGCATTACTTGCATTCGTGGGAAGAAACATTGAGAATCTATTCAAAGGCTTGCTACACGCCGAGCCATTGCCGTATTGGAGTTGGTTCACACCGACCTTTGTGGACCTATGCAAACCCCTTCCCTCGACAAGGCTCTTTATTTTATGTTATTGGTGAATGATTTCAACCGCTTTACTTGGGTATACTTTCTACAACACAAGCACGAGGCATTTGGCCTCTTCAAGAATTAGCGTACTCTTGTGGAGAAGGAAAGCAATCAAGTGTTGAAGACTATTCGATCGGACAAAGGTGGGGCGTTCACTTCCAATGCTTTTATTCATTTTTGTGCGGATCATGACATCAAACGAGAGCTTGAGAATACCGGATCACCTTCAGAGAATGGAGTTGTGTAGCAGAAGAATGGAACAGTGGTAGAAATGTCTCGGACCATGCTTGAGCATCGAGACTCGCCGTAGTCTTTATGGGTAGAGGCAATTGCGATGGCTGTCCATACCATAAACCGAGCTCCAACCTCTTCAGTTCCCAAGAAGACCCCATTTGAAGCCTATTTTGGTAAGAAGCCCGACGTCTCCCACTTTCGATTTTTGAGAGCGATGCCTATGTCCATGTCCCAGAGGAGCAAAGGGGGAAGTTTGACCCCAAGTCCCAGAGATTGATTTTTGTCAAATCCAACTTATTTGCGACGGATAGACTTTATGATCCAGAGAAGAAGGATGTTGTACTCAGCCGTAATGTTGTATTCGACGAGATTTTACCTTTAGAGATTGATTTCTGTCGGATCGAACTCTATTTGCGACGGATATTGACTTTATGATCTAGAGAAGAAGGATGTTGTACCCGGCCATAATGTTGTATTTGACGAGATTTTACCTTTAGAGAGGGCTTCCGTTCCCAAGTCTTCCACGACGACCCCCGATTTGCCGATACTTGGAGACCCAGATTTTGATTTGCCTCTTGATGAGCCCTCTTCTCGTACCCTTGTTCCTCAGGCTTTGGAGAAGAAATGCACCCATTCGAGATGATGCAAATGACAGTGGTTCTCATCATAGTGCCAAGTTGGAGCCAGATATATCAGTAGCTCCTCCCCCGGGAAGAAACACCGACCAATTGCCAAAGTGGCTATTGGAGACTTTGCGAGATTAAGCAACTTCAGATTTTCCACCTGATTGGCATGAAGCTGGTACTACACGGCGATCTCAGTGACTTCGTGTTGCTGAGGTGGATGGGATTTTACTACAGGTGAACTATGCTTTGATGTCTAAAGTGATGAAGGACAGAGATCCTCTTCCGGTTGAGGAGGCACTTTCACAACCAAAGTGGAAGTTGGCTATGCACAAAGAACTTGATTCCAACAAGAAGAACAACACTTCGGTGTTGGTTCCACGGCTTGCCAAGCGGAAAGTGATTGGTGTCAAATGGGTATACAAGACCAAGTACAAAACTGATGGTTCTTTGGACAAGCACAAGGCAAGACTAGTTGCCAAAGGCTTTTCTCAGAAACCCCGTGTAGACTACAAGGAGACCTTTGCACCGACTACACGGATGGCCACCATACTTATTGTTTTTGCCCTTGCTGACTTTTTCGGATGGCCGGTTTTTCAAATGGATGTTGTTTCGGCATTCCTCAATGGTGATCTAGAGGAGGAGGTATGTGGAAACCTCCAGGGTTCGAAGATTGAGACTTCGCAGACATGGTTTGTAGGTTGCTCAAGGCCCTCTATGGCCTAAAGCAATCCCCTCGAGCGTAGTACAAGAAGACTGCTGAGCAAAAACGCTAGGTCCTCTGCCTCTGCACCAAGCCCCTTTGGGACACCCAAGGGAGGGCGACCCCCTCTGGGCACAACTGCTATATACTAGAGTGACCCCCCATGTCCATATATAGGACAAACCAAAAGCTGTCCGACCCAGCCTTCAGCTCTCACGAGCTAAAAAAGGGGAGGGACATAGGGAAGGGCATCAGATGGCTGTGGGAAGCTCAAGGAAAAATAGCACAAGGCTAAGGAATAATATTCCCAACCTACAGGAGCACAAATGGCCATGGAACTGAGCCAAAACCCCGAGCTAAACATGGCTAGACATGACCCGACATGAGAGACCTACCTCACACTAGCCAGGCACAGCCACAAGATAGCCCCTACTCCCTAATCTGCTCGTGGGAGATACCGGAGCTACCACCGAACAAGAAAATGAACTCTTAACACCTGCATCGTTTGGAGGTGCTGAGAGTAACCACTGCTCATACTTCTTAATACTCCCCCCGTAAATAACCACAAGGGTCCGCACCATGAGTAAAAACAACACTTTTCAAACATTCAATACTTGCCCGCAAATAATCACAAGAGTCTGGGCCATGAGTATAAACAAGCATTCACAAACATCATTTCTCAGTACTCCACCCGGGAGTAAAATCACCAATCATTGAAATCAGTATTAAAACTAGGGTCAAACAATTCAAATCCACACCAAGACAGGGTCAAAACAGATACCATCCATTTCAAACAAATTCCAAACAGGATCACCAAACAAGTTCTAAAACAGAACTCAAACTTAAAAAGCAATCTCGACATAAGTCAAGCTCAAAAAGATGACTCGCTTTCCATCCTGAAACCTGCACCAGGATTAGGGTTAGATTTCTTTCATAAGGTTATAGTCGTCCGCGACATGGTCCATAAGCTCTTGAATAGTCGAAACGAACCTCAACAAGCAATGTTCCTGTTGCAGTGATGGTAGTTCCAAGACCTGGCAATCACACTAGCCCTCCAAGGTTTTTAGCTCGAGAAGAGACACTTGATGGGAGATGTCGAGAAATTTCAAGTCGTAATCTACAAGGGTTTCCATGACAAGCATTTCAAGATACCCCACTCTACCAGAAGCTGCCAGAAGCCATATAACTTCGGGTAAAAATTTTCTTGAAAGCTTACCAAGTCCTTGGCGTGTGCGGCTTGGTAGCTATAGACATCCACCACAACGTTGCATTGTCTCTGAGAAAAACGGCAACTCAAAAAAAAAAGTTATGATCCTTCTCTGCCAGTGATCTTTATGGCTTATACCCTGTCAGACAGAGCAATGAAGACGGGAGCGCGCCCAATGCGCGATGAAGTAAGGGTGGGAGTGGCTAATAAGTCTGGGGTCGGGACACGAAGATTCTTTAAATATAATTTCCGGTGAAACAAAGATTCTTTAAATAAAGTTTGCGATGAAATTTGGAAGCGCCATCTTGCTTTGTCTGCTCTTCGGTAGGAACCGGGTATGCTTTCAAAAAAGCATACACTTGAAGCTCTGATACCACTGTCACGAGAACGGGCACATGCCATCGAAAAAGAATAGACTGAACAAACTTTTAGCACTTCAATAACAATTGAATTGAAAGAGATGCACGACACACGAGAAGGGGCGTGGCGAAATTCCACCCCAAGAGAGCATTGGCCCCAATCCTTGGCACCCCTTTTAGTATTTCTTTATATTGCTTGAACTCGGTACAACGCCGATACTCCAAACTTTGCACCTCCACACGGGAGCATTCCAAAGACTGAGCCCTCTACACATATTTAAAGGCCCTTGGCCTATGAAAAGCAGTTTACATGAAAAGCTTCAATTCTAAAAGCATCTAGCCCAAAAGCACATGCTGAAAATCAACCAGCATGATTTTAGGAAATCCGTACACTTGCCACATCAACAGCATAAAACGCGGAAATCCATACAATCTGCCACGTGGCATTGCAGTGCAAAACGCGGACGTCCGTACAGCTGCCATGTCATCATGCTTACTCGCAAGAGATTGAGTGTGTGTATGTGCGGTCCTTGAAATCGGTCCTTTATTTAAAGGCCTTAAGGTCCCTTAGCCCCATCGGACGGGGTCCCATAAGTTGGTGGGAACTCTTCTTTAAAAATAGGCCACTCGGCCAAACTTTGCAAGCTGGTGAAACTTCTTCTGCTGCTTCTAGAGTTTAAGGCTTCTTGGCCGGGATTTGCAGGGTGGCTCCGTTCTTCAGTGTCTTGACACATCAGCAGTTTGTGACACAAGAAGCCTTTCCCACTCATAGTGTGGGCGAGAAATTGTTTCAACGAACTAAATAAATGCCTCAAGCTGTGAGAAAATGTTGGAACACAAGCATGTGCCATTAAAGAAATAGATGAACAGCGCAAGGACACTAGTTTCAGGGCCATCCCTCTTCCGCGCAGTGGTCTCAATCCGTTGTTTCTCAAGTGGTGAAGTTGGTGAAGTTGTTTCGTTTCTTCAAGTAATTTTCTAACATAATGGGCCAATGCAAAAATGATGGAGATTATGATGTTGATGCTTTCTTTGTGTTTATAGTAGCAAGTTCGTTTTCTCAAGTAATGTTTTACCTCAATGGGCCAATCAAGAACTGATGGAGGTCATAATGTTGATATTTCATAAACACAACAAAGGGAGACATGGAACGTGGACGTGAGTGTCTGCACATGAATAGGTCCACAGGAGAAAGTGCAACAAAAAGTACATTACAGCAAAGAAAGGCCATGCTGTTTTGAAGAGAACCGTATAAAAATGGACAAGTGAAAATACAGTTGCACATTAACACTGCAGGCAAACTAAGCCTATCGATGAACTGTAAAGCCCTGGAATATCAAACGATCATGAGATCTACCCACCTTTTGCATATGTACCCATAATGTAACTCATTGGATCTCATAGGTAAGAAGACATCACAACTGCGAGGGTGAGTTTGAGCCCATTTTCTCATGCACCCTCGCTCTCTCTCTCTCTCACACACGCACACACATGCACACACAGAAAAAACAACAAAATAATACCCGTACCATGACGCCAGCAATGCCAAACAGGAATGAGTAGTGATCAGGTGGATGGTCCTGAGAGTAGCCGCGGATCTGAAGCCGCCGTCACTTCGTTCGATATAAAAATTCATTCGAAACGCATTAATGGTTTTTGGCTGGCCTTATATTATCAGTCCTGCCTAAGGGCCAAGATCTTCATTTGTTTGCACTGCCTTGCAAGTTGCGGTACAAAGGGAGGGCGAATGCTGAGTGCCTTTCAGCCCGTGAACAGCAAATTTGAAAGGTATATTTTATTTTGGGAAAAATTACCAAAATACCCCTCTAATTTGTGGACATTCTCAAATTTCAAAAATTCCCAAAATACCCTTCAATATCCGTTTTTGAGTGCTTAGCATGTAATTTGTCACATATTACCTCGCAAACAAGGGCAATTATATCTAAAAATAATGAAGCAATTCATCTCCAAAGCCTACATAACCTACTTAAATTCTAGTTTTAGTATCTTGTATTGATAGACAATCAGTCTTCTTATGTGAGGTACAAATTTTTTTATCTTTGGAAAAATTTAATCTCACAACCAAGGGTATTTTGGGGGTTTTGAAAAATTGAGGGGCATTTTGGGAAGTTATGATAAAATATCGGGGGTAGTTTGGGATTTTTTGAAATTTGAGGGATATTTTGGAAATTTCCACAAATTAGAGGGGTATGTTGGTAATTTTTCCTTTATTTTTCTCTTTTTGGCCTCTAAAAGCCTTAGCATCCATATGGATGAAGGTCGTTTAATTTTTGGTGTTTGATAAGTGTCCCTCAAAAAGTCTTTCAAAGCCCTGAAATACATTGAAGAGAAATACTTTCACATGATATTTCTCAATGCTACATTTACTTTATTTTGGAAAGGATGCAACAAATGATTTGAAGTTTGAACATAATAATTTTTTAAAAACTTTTGAGTTTTTTAAACCACAAATCATTTTAAACTTAAGAACAAGGCTTGCCAAAAGCATTTTTCATAACCAAAGAAATTAAGGGCACACTTGAAAGTGTGTCAATTATTAGGGCAAAATATTAAATTGGTCGATTTTTACATTAAAACTTATAAATATTTATAGGTGTTTGTCAAGGCCATCTCATAATCTAGTTAGGATTTTGCAAATCTAGCTGGTTACAAATGCACTAAACCTCGGGTTTTTTCAAACACTGCTTAAGAAGTAAACTAAATTCAATTAAGGACTAAATAAAAAGTTTATTTTAAACAGTACTCTCTCTCTCTCTCTCTCTCTCTCTCTCTCTCTCTCTCTCTCTCTCTCGTGGAGATCATTATGAGCTTTTACCTTTTTAAAATAGATTTTTAACTTTTATGACCCCTCAATAGTCACCTTTTTGCCTTTTGAAGGCCCCTATGAATACTTCACCTTGTTTAATCTATAGTCTTTCTTCTTCTTCATTTCTTTCTCTCTCTCGTGCCCTCTCCTTCTCTTTCTTTGGGAGTGAAAGGCAATGCCAATGTTTGCCTCCAGATGCCTTGTTATCCGTATCCTTATTTAGATAGATAAATTTGGTTTGTTGGCATTGCCTGCTTGCACTTGCAAGGAGTGGTATTAGTGTGGAGCATGTTCAATCTTGGTGCATATTTTAAGGGTTATTTTTAGCTTTATCTTGAAGCTATTTTAAGATAGCTTTATTTTAAGCTTTAAGACAATGAAGAAAGCTCTGTGTGTGTGTGTGTGTGTGTGTGTGTGTGTGTGTGTGTGTGTGTAGTGCCATCTTGGCTCAATAGTGATGGCCACTTGTTATAATTTTCAAGATGTTTTGAATACTCATAGTCAATTAGTGACAGTTTTTCAAAACAAAACATGTACCAGGTTCACAATAAAAGATTTCATGAAATGCAATTGTGATGCTAAAAGCATTCTCTAGTTTTTAAAATAAAATCATGCACTTATTTCTGTAGAACATAATGCATTTTATAATTTGAGAAAGAGCACTAATTCAATGAGTGTTACCATATTATGCTTAGTGATGTGTATAAACACACTTAGGACCGTCGGTGCACTTTTTTCTCTGTGCAGGAGGTTTTTTCCGTGGGCTTGTATATACATCCATCACTCTAGAAAAATATTATCTTTGTATTGGCACACTCAATATTATTATTTTCTATGTTGTGTGCTCTTGATTTTCTCCTTCATCTCCCTCTTCACGAGTAACTGTATTTCCAACAATTGCGATTAGAGTAGGCTTGGACTTCCAGGGTAGCATCGCCAACAACCTTTGGCTCACGCTCTCTAATCAAGGCGATTTTTGGTGATCATTCACAAGGGTTTTCACATTTTGATTCTAGCTTATTTCAACCTCCATTTCCACTATTGGCAATACTGTGTAGCCCTCCCTTTTATGTAGGTTTTTTCACAGTGGATTTTTTTGCGAAGCATGCACTTGTAGTCTTCTCTGGGATAAAACACATTAGTTTTGTGTAGTTTTTCCTTTGCACAGGCAATCATTGCATCAAGTGCAGTCATCATGCCCATGGCTAACAATAATGATGTTTTTCGCATGTTGTTCATCAAGGATGGCATGTTATGGCTTGATTTTTTTTCTCATGCAATCACCATGACAACAATGATGTTTTGGCATAATTTCTCTTTGTCATCAAAAAAAAATTCCAATGCTAGCATGTTGCTAATGTTGCATGCATCCAAAGTGCAAGTGTGGGTGACCAAATTGGGAGAAAATCCCTTTCTTTCTAGCCAATGCAAATAGGCCAAAGCATATACAACCTGCCTCTGATGGGCATTTCTTTCAATGAATGGATAGCACCTTCCATCATAATATGATGCTCAAACAACCATGTGTGGAAACTCTACCTTGCGTTCTTTTCCTTGTGTTCATTGCTTTAGTCATAGCACACACCAAATACGCCACACTTGGCATATGAGTGAATTGAGACATCACCAAAACCAACTCCATCAATCATGAAGAAACCCTCCAGTTTGCATTTGCTAAAAATATTCCAAAGCATTCTAGTCTTGCGTTGTTGGGCACATCCTTCAACCATATACTCCAAGATACAACATTTAAGAAATGATGTTTGTTAAGAACTTTTCATGCCCCTAAACATAGCATGCACTTGGTATACTGCATGATAGACAAAGCATCGCCAAAACAATCACTATGCATAATAAGTGAATTGCATGCACATGGGGGTGTCTGTGAGCCCGCATGCACATGTTAGTGAGAAGCTCGTGAGAAGTGTATCCTAACCTAAGAGGACATGTAGTGCCAAGTGGAGTCATCAATTTTGAGATTGCTTTTGCCCAAAAGCCACTATTTTAATCATTATGGTTGTAACTATTTCATCCTTCTTTAATGATATCTTGTATGATCCCCCATATGTAATTCCTATTATTTTTGGAGAAGACATCCGTAGAAGAGAATCAAGAGGCTTGGGGAATTTTTCTATAATTTTGGGTTGTTTAAAGAGCTTGAAAAAGCCCTAAACTAGGTTTTGGAACAAAATTTAAACGCTTTTGGCATGTCAAGTAAATATTGCTCAAGTGCTTGAATATGCACTTGAGGATCATCCTTTTTGCCCCCTTTGAACACTTGAAATGCTATTTTCAAGTCAATGGAGCATTTGTATGTTTGAATCCCTCCTTTGAGACTGATTTCATGTCTCTCGTTTGTCCTTTACTATAATGATTTGTGTCGGCATCCCATTTGTCATTCTCATCTATCTTAGTAACAGTATCTGGTTTAGGCTTCCTTCCCCACTTCCTTTGTGTTGATCTATGACTTTTCATGTTGCCTTTATTGTCCTCGATGTGCTTTTGACCCCTGCCCTTATCCTTCTTTTGAGATCCACTCAAGCGAGAATGCCTCTTTGCTCGTTCTGAATGCCTACGCTTGGACTGAGCGGAATGTTGGGAATCCTTCGGCTCCTCAGCAACCCTCTAGTCCAAGTGCACATCCGTCTCATTCCCAATTTTAATGTCAGTGCTAGAGCCTTTAGTATGGTACTGACACAATCATGTTCTTCCATGAATCTCATTGTCGGCCTTTGTTCACATCCGACTCTTCTAGGTGGCATGATTGAATTTCAAATAACTCCAAAACCCCAACTAGAAGATAGATTCTCTATCAAGAGCTATTCATCTTTCCACCATGATTGCCAAAACGGAATGAGGTGGTCACTTATGATAGCTATTCCAGGTTGGAGTGTTAGAGTTAGTCAGATCAAATCAGATAAGAAGAATTTAGATATACAATCATACGATATCTGAACTGGAAATAGAAGCAAGAGACCGAAACTGAAACTAGAACATATATTCTAATAATGTGAGTACAATTGGTATCAAGTACAACTATGAGAGCAACGCTAAGAGTCAAGAGTAGCACTAGACTCTGGAGTAATAGAAACGATGATCCCACAAAATGAGTAGTGGGCCCTATTTATAGGTATCATATTAGGCATGTAACTCACCATGTTTTGTACAGTTACTATGGTAACTATACTCGATAATTACTAGTTCCTACTACTGCTGTGATTCTTGACTAGGGTTTGTTCCTAGTGTCTACACAGTCTACTCATTGAACAATGCTTTTTCTCGGCGTTGACGAGGCACAACCATCGATTCTCTTCAAAACCGGCCTTGTCTTAGACTCTCCATACCAAACATCTAACTCATGGAAAATTATATGACTCGTCATGTGCACTCATCCATACCCACGTTCCATCCTCGCACACCACTAATAGCTTTGTTTTCTAATTAACTTATCACACCATGTGGCATATACAAAAATGTTTTTAAATTTGGTAATTGCACAAATTTATAAAAATAGCCTTTTGAATACAATGGAAATGAAAACATCATTCACAATTACGAAGCATATTTACAAGTCCTTGTACATGGGCCTAAGTAGACTCACCCAAATTGGCAACAAATTGTACAATTTTTGTACATCCAACAACAACCTTTGCAAGTTTAGCATTACATACTTCTAGCTAAAACCTGCTCAATTTCCCAAACCATACTACCTCTCAAGAGGGCTAAGACTCCCTATCACCTCCACATGCACTCTCGCATGTCCAACCCTCTTAAATAAACACTTTCAAAGCATCACTTTTCAAAATCTTAGTTTTTGACAATTTCTAACTTAGAGCCAACAAGATACAAATATTTGTCCATAAGCAAAATGAATGTATATTTTAGTGTATTTTGTAATGTTACAACCCACTCATAGCATACTTTTGTTTCAAATGGCATTTGCACCATTTACGTCATTTTAGTGCAAGTAGCAAGATGACCATAATAGAACAATTTTTATTAAAAAAACAAAAAACGCATCAAACAAGACCATTTGTTAATAATTAGTATAAGATAGGCCTATATAGATAGATAAGCAAAAAACCTACTAATTATGAAGTAATTATGTGATGTTTAAAGTATGGTCAAGACAGAGAAAAACTATAATTAAATCTAACATGGTCATCATTTTGAGAGTTGATTTGCACAACTCCATTCCCCAATGTGAGAGCAATGTTTTGGGTCTCACTGCTCGTTCTCGCTCGGCGAGGCTTTGTGTAAGTGAGATCAATTTAAGGATACACGACAATTAAAGCATATCCATTTGGGGGGGAGGGGGCAATGATTGAGCATGTTGAGAGGGAGGGAGGGGCCTTAATATAGTTGCCAAGAGAGTGGTATCCAAGTAGGGAAGGAGGGTACAAGGAGTGTGGTGCAAATGGGCAAGTGACATCATGGCACACCAATTTGGTAGGTGGATGTGCACTCTCATGGACCTAGCATCGTGTACAGAAGATGGGATGTAGGGTAGATAAGCTAGAGGGTGGTGTAAATAGAATAGGGTGTGGTTTCAATAAGATGAGATTTAGTCTTAGCCACATGGGTGTCACATAGGATCCACATAGGTGCCAATTCGGATATGTGTGCCATGTGAGCGTCTATGCGTAA
Source organism: Adiantum capillus-veneris (assembly GCF_014529385.1). Taxonomy (NCBI): domain Eukaryota; kingdom Viridiplantae; phylum Streptophyta; class Polypodiopsida; order Polypodiales; family Pteridaceae; genus Adiantum; species Adiantum capillus-veneris. Next base: position 9,661,404 of record NC_140959.1, read on the forward strand.
GGGTCATTCCCATGTGGTCATGCATTATAGAATTAACCACCTGTTGAAGGTAACATAGTGATTCTTCACCTCAAACCATTTTGGTGATGATACATGTGGCTCATGCATATAGCAACTTGGGGGCGTCGTAAGCGACCTTTGTGGTGGCATCCACACTGTCGATCTAAGGTTATCCGTTGACCATTGATAATTGTTTTAGTAGAAATGTTTGGAACGTGTTGGGAATCACAAAGGTTATTTCCAAAACAAAATTGGACCATCCAAAAACTTAGTTTGTTTTTGTCGAAGTATGCTGAAAAAATTGACTTAGTATTTTAGTCATAAGGAATGTCTCTTTCTAATTTTGAAAATTCCTACCCAAGTATTTGCTATGCTTAAGAATATCTTCTAAAGCCAGAATATTTATATCCATAGTGTACATATCAAACTTTATGAACTATATGAAAATAGAAACTTTCATGTAAAGAATACTATGTACATTGTTGACTGTGCAAGTTGAAATTGTGCATGATCTCTATTTTGGTGCTACTATTGTGGCACTTAACACCGTGTGGTAATTTGTGTAATGGAAATGGCCTATGAAATTTGAGAATAGCAAAATTAAGGGAATTAGAGTGAGCATTTTTTAGGAGACTACTTTGAGAACATAGAGGGCGAACTTAATTAGCGGTAGCAACATAACCATTAGACTTAATTAACTTGGCATGAACAATACTTTTGCAAGAGAGAGAGTCAGAGAACTTGACAACAGTTGAGGACCGGATTTATGTGGAGCCGGTCCTTCTCCAATATGGTTTTGTATTATAGATTCTCCCATAAAGAGAGACTTGGTACAATACAATCTTTGTGTTCCTTGTGGCCTAGGTGATGCTATGAAGATAGAAAGCTTCATGCATCACGAGCATAACATAAACTTTGCAAAAGCATTAACCATCCCCGACCTTAGTCCCAAGGCCTCAAACACCTTCGAAGGTGGAGAGAGCTAACGGGCAATGAGGGTAGGGAAGAGAAAGAAGAATTATTCGTAGGAGAAAGAAATAGTTCATCACTTATCATCAGTCTTCTTGCTTAGCATAGCATAATAGCATAGTAATGAAGATGGAGAAGATGGCAAGCTTAATAATTGAAGCATGGCTCTTGGTTGGATTTGCATTCCATAGCCAAGAGTGTTGGTGTAGGCTCTCAACTTCTCAACAAGCTTGGAGAAGGAGATGGAGTTCTTGCACTTTGCCAAGTGAGAATGATCTTGTGAGTGTGTGAGTGTGTGTGTGTGTGTGTGTGTGTGTGAGTGAGAGAGAGAGAGAGAGAGAGAGAGAGAGAGAGAGAGAGAGAGAGAGAGAGAGTACCCCCCAAGCACACCCCTAGCTTCCTTGTTCGACCCCTCCTTGTAGCTCAAGCTTCAATTTGATTGGACCCCTACAAGCTTAGCCAATCACATGCATAGTGCATATCAAGCAACCATGCTAGCCTCAAGACAAGTGTCCCCCTTTCCCCTTTGAGAGAGAGGACTTGATAAATGCATAAACAATTAATTTAATTAGCTAAATTATCATTGGACCCCTTTAGAGGACAACCAATAGGCTTTAGGCACCTTATGAGGGCAACATGGAGAGGAACTTGACATGTGTGCTTGTTGCTTCTTTAGACTAAGCTTTCCTTGTGTGAGGGTGTGTGTATTCTCTCTCATGCCCCTACAATTCGGGCTCGCCCCCCCATGAGTAGGGATCTAGGTTCACTTTTGGAACACCTTAAGCCCCTCAAGCACCTTAGTCAGCAAGCACCTCAAGCTTGGGCCGGGTTCCCACCTCAAGCAAAACCCTAGCTTGCCTAAGGTCTAAGGACTTTTAACACTGACCTTTGGAGATCATTAATGAAGCCAACCCTAAGGTCTTTAAGCTCCATTCTAGCATTGCTCTTTGACATACCATCTCTCATTTGGACCCTTTGACTTTGACCCCGTGTTGAGATAAATCCATAACCACATGTCTATATTCTATCCCTTGTTCTCATTTATTTTCCCACATTAAATGATCAATTTTATATGAGAATATCATTTGAGTAGGTTAGATATTATATTTTATGCCAATTTGTATAAGCTCAATGCTTATAAGAACTTATGGAAGATTTAGCATGCATAAGTTTTTATTCAAAAGCTATTTCAGATACAGAACTTTGGCATGCATGTTTTGCACATCTCTATTTTTCCAGTTTGCTACATTTGCAAAAATTTGATATGGTTGGTTCATTGTCCCCTCTTAAGGCACCATCAAAACATGTATGTTAAGTCTATATTTTGGGAAAAACATAGCATTTCAAGTTTCATAAGGATGGTGCTATGTGGGCTACTCGCAAATTGCTACTTGTCCATAATGACGTTTATTGTCCAATGCATACTCCATCTTTTGGGCATCATCTGTACTATGTGACTTGTATTGATTATCACTCCAAGCATGCATAGGTTGATTTGCTAAAAGCAAAGTTCAAAGTGTCTATGTGATTCTAGCAACTTTTTCTTATGGCTAAAACTATATATGATTGCGGGAAGGATAATCCACTCTGGTTGATGGGAGGAGTACATGGCTAAAGAATGTAGTGCATTTTCGACAACTTGAGGGACATAATACCAATTCACAATGCTATATACCTCAAAAAAATGATATTATTAAGTGGAAAAACATGTCATTTATGGAGATGGCACGATATATGGTCAAAAACCAAGCTTTGCCAATTGTGTTTTGGCTTGAGGCTATCTTGTGTATTGGACATATACTAAATGTTACCATATACATGTTGTAGTGATGTGTGTGAACACACTAGGACCGCCGGGGCATTTTTTCCCTCTTTAGGAGGTATTTCCCCCCGAGCATTGTATATACGCCCATCATTCTAGGGCTATCTATCTTTCCATTGCACACTAAGTAACACACTCTCTATTGTGTGCCTTGAGCTTCCTTCATCTTCTCCAAGCTGTGTGCGTTTCTCTGCAACCCTAATTCCAACAATTGGTATCAAAGTAGGTTAGGTCCTCCGGGCTTAGTCGCCAGCTGCTCCATCACACGCCTGCTCACTTTCTCCGATTACAGTGAGGTTTGGCGAGCGTTCGTAGTCGACAAATATTTTGGGTATAATCGTAGAGCTCAGTTTGCTCAGATTTTTGATTTGGGCTCATTTCAGCCTCCGTTTCCACTACAAGCAAGTCTACACAGGCAATTTTGTCATTTTGTGCAGAATTTCTGTCAGTGCCGATTTCTGCATAACAGGTGCCTTACAGTCTTCTACGGTTTGTGCTATATAGCACGTGTTGTTCTCGCTCCGTTTCTCCTATTTTCGGGCAGTTTTCACATCAGGTGCATCATTTACCATGGCTGACAACAACACAGATGTCTTCAAGATGTTTGCTGTTGAGGACAGGTTGGATGGGGACAATTACCCTACGTGGGCTTATATGCAACACGTTCTTGTGTCAAAGGGCGTCTGGAATATTGTGCAGGGCATTGATGTACGTCCGGGTTCTGAGGATGTAGGTGATGTTGAGGATGTTGCAGGTCTTGCTGCTATTAGAGTTGTTTTGCCTACGGCAAAACAAGCTCGTTGGGATGTAAAGGATGTGCAGGCTCATGCATTGATTGCGTTGTTTGTGAAGTGCACTATTGTTCCTCACATTTGTTCAGCAAAATCTGCAAAACAGGCTTGGGATATTTTGGCTGGTCTTTATGCAAGTCGCAATGAGGCTAAAATTGCTTTGCTGCGTAAAGAGCTGGAGTCGAAGATTATGCATGAGGGAGATGATATGGACACTTTCCTTGCTAGTGTCAAGGATATCAATGAGCAACTTATTTCTGCAGGTGAAGTCATTTTAGACAGTTCCCTTGTGCAGACTGTTCTTGATGCCTTACCAGACTTTTGCTAGTACTTGGAGACTTATGATCAAAGGAAATCCAGAAGTTGTCAAGTTTGATGCATTATGCACATTGCTATTGCAAGAGTCACTTTCCAAAAAAAACAGGACTAGACAGTGTGCAGTTGAACAGGCCTTTATTGCTTCTCAAAGAAAGGGTGGTAACAGCAATGCAACCACTTCTTATGGTTCTGCTGCGAGTGACAAAACTTCTGTTCCCAATGCTTCTGCTGGCAACACTTCGTCTGGCAATTCTGGTGATAAGGGAAAAAAGAAGATGCGTTGCCATTATTGTAAAGCTAATGATCACTTGATGAAGCAGTGTCCTAAGTTGACGGCAAAAGAGGCTAAGAAGAAAGAGGGTGGTTCCACTGCAAATGCTGGTTCCACTACAAATGCAGCCATTGTTGAGTCTTCTGTGAAAGGAGACTATGTCGCTGATGTTGATGTAGAATGGGCTTTTAGCGCAGAGTGCACTTACAATCCTGTTGTCCATGATGCATGCTTGTCAGTTGCTGCAGACTCACATGTGTGGTATTTTGATAGTGGTGCTACAAAGCACATTACCTCACATCGTGAATTGTTCACCTCTCTCGAGTTTGTCCCTCATGGGAATTTAGTCACTTGTGCCAACAATGCCTCTTATCCGGTTCAGGGAGTTGGAAAGATTGTGCTTACTGCTGCTAATGGCAGTTCTTTCACACTTGTTGATGCACTTTATGTAACAGGGATCAAGAAGAATCTTTTGTCTGTATCTGCACTTGTTAGACTTGGACTTGTAGTCAAATTTGTGGATGATAGATGTACAGTTCATGATCTCAGTTTTGGTGATGAAATCGTTGCATCTGGGCTTTTGTGTCGTGGACTATATAAGCTCACTTTGTATGACAAGCGTGGACAAAATTTTGCAAATGCAATTGCAGATTCAAGGGCTATTTCATATGCAAAACTTTGGCATGCACATTTTGGTCATCTGAATTTTGCCAGTTTGCTGCGTTTGCAGAAATTTGATATGGTTGCTTCTTTGTCGCCTCTTGAAGCACCTGTCAAACATGTTTGTGAAGGCTGTATTTTGGGTAAGATGCAGTGTTCTAAGTTTCCAAAGGATGGTTCAGTTCGGGCCACATGCAGCAGGTTGAAGCTTGCAGCTTGTGCATAGTGATGTTTGTGGGCCCATGCAAACTCCGTCCTGGGGCAATTACCTTTACTTCGTGACTTTCATTGATGATTACTCCAGGCATGCATGGGTATTTCCGCTTAAAGCGAAGTCCGAAGTTTTTATGTGCTTCAAACAATTTCTGGCTATGGCTGAAAATGTCTCGAAATGTACTAAGGGCACCCTCCATTCCGATCGAGGGGGGGAGTATATGTCTCATGAATTCAATGCATTTCTGGCTAGTCGTGGGATAAAACACCAATGTATAGTGCCTTATACACCTCAACAAAATGGTGTTGCTGAGAGGAAAAACAAGTCACTTACGGAAATGGCACGATGTTTGGTCAAAAGTCAAGCTTTGCCATAGGCTTGAGGCCATCATGTGTGCCACTTATGTACTAAACAGGTGTCCTACGAAAGCTTTGCAGTCTATTACTCCATATGAAGCATGGCATGATAGAAAGCCTTCTATTGAGCACATGCGTGTTTTTGGCTGTTTGGCATATGCTTTGGTGCCACAAACACAGCGCAAAAAATTGGATGATAAGGCTGTCAAATGTATTTTTGTTGGTTATAGTGCTGAAAGCAAAGGTTACAAGTTGTATCATCCGCAAACAAAATGTATTCTGGTTTCACGCGATGTAGTGTTTGTGGAAGATTCTATTCAGCCCTTGTTGTCATGTACTAGAGACAATAATGTAAGCTCACATGACATTTATGACACTCTGTTGCCTCTTTTCAGTGGTGGAAATACGAATGTAAGTTCCAATGAGGCAAATGTACAATCTATGGGGGTTTTTGAAAATGTTACAGATCAGCCTATTATTGATGCAGATGTACATGATGTACTTGATGAGGAAAGGGCTGAAAATGAGCAGGCTAGAGGTATGCCAAAATGGCTGGTGCACACTTTGCGTGACAGTAAATTGGATGCACCTTTGTCTAGTCGTACTCGTTCAGGCTCTCGCCATGCATCTTATGCATCAGATTGTTATGCTTTGGTTGTGTCTAGCTTACATGATGTTGAGGAGCCTCTGTCTTTTGATGAAGCACATAATTCAGAAAATTGGATGGCTGCCATGCAATAAGAATATGATACACTTATAGAAAATGACACATGGACTTTATGTGATTTGCCTCTTGACAAAAAGTACGAAGTGGGTTTACAAGTTGAAACGCAAGCCAAATGGTGAGATCGATTGCCATAAGGCTCGACTTGTTGCAAAGGGTTATGCACATCAAAAAGGCATAGATTATGAAGATACTTTTTCTCCCACTTGTCGTATGGCTACTGTGCGTTTTCTATGTGCATTTGCAGCTCATTTTGATTGGGATGTACATCAATCAGACATTGTTACTGCTTTCTTGAATGGTGACATATTTGAGGAAGTTTATGTAATGCAGCCTCGCGGTTTTGTCATAAAAGGACATGAGAACAAAGTGTGTAGATGTAAGAAGGCTTTGTATGGGTTGAAGCAATCTCCTCGTGCTTGGTATGAGAAAGTTGACACTCAATTGGTCAAACAGGCTTTCGTAACATTCCAACAGAAAGCACATTGTATGTAAAGCGTGAGGGTGATGTACTTCTCATTGTGGTTCTTTATGTCGATGATTTGCTAATCACTGGACAAAATGAGAGACATATTGCTGAATTTAAGGCTGATTTGAATGCTACTTTCAAGATGAAATATTTGGGGCTGTTGCATCATTACTTGGGTATACAGTTTAAGCAGTGTGATGGTGGTATTGCCTTGTGTCAGAAAAGTTACATATAGACATTGCTATGTAAGTTTGGACTTGAGGATTGCAAACATATTGCCACTCCCATGGAAACAAGTTTGAAGTTGAGTCTACATGATGCTGGCGATCATGCTGATGTCACTCTTTATTAAACTGCTATTGGCTGCGTCATTTATGTATGCAACTCTTTATCAAACTACTGTTGGCTGCCTCATTTATGTATGCAACACGAGGCTGGATATTCAATTTGCAGTCTCACAGGTCAGCAGATCTATGCATAGCCCAGGCTCTAAGCATTGGCAGGCTGTCAAGAGGATTTTCCGCTACCTTAGTGGCACTTTACATCTTGGCTTGTTTTATCCCAAGGGGGGATCATTTCCGCCAGACTTACATGCTTTTTCGGACTCAGATTGGGCTGGTTGTTTTGACACGCGAGTGTCCACAAGTGGTTTTTGTTTCATGCTTGGCAGTTCATGTATATCATGGTTGAGAAAGAAGCAACCTAATGTGGCCACTTCGAGTTGTGAGGCTAGGGTTGAGTGTGTATGGCTCAGATGCCTTATGGCTGATGTGTTGGACAGGACACTGTCAACACTATCGACACTGACAGTCAGAGCACATCGGCAATTGCGAGGAACCCAGTTTTTCATGCTCGCACAAAGCACATTGAGGTGCATTACCACTATGTCAGGGAGAGGCTCTCAGCAGGAGAGATCAACTTAGTTTATGTGCCAACACAGGACAACCTTGCATATCTTTTCACAAAGGAATTGTCTCGTGAGAAGCTTGAAGCTTTCCGCAAAGCTTTGGGCTTACTCCCCTTTGTGGACTGATCATGTCCTTAGGGCATGGCACTTCCCTTTACTCATGTGCCAGCTCTCATTCACCGCATCACTCCAAGGGGGATTTGTTACCATATACATGTGGTAGTGATGTGTGTGAACACAGTAGGACCGCCGGGGCATTTTTTTCCGTCTTTAGGAGGTTTTTCCCCCGAGCATTGTAAATACGCCCATCACTCTAGGGCTATCTATCTTTCCATTGCACACTAAGTAACACACTCTCTATTGTGTGCCTTGAGCTTCCTTCGTCTTCTCCAAGCTGTGTGCGTTTCTTTGCAACCCTAATTCCAACACTAAACATGTGTCCCATTAAGGCATTCCAGTCTATCACTTCATATGAGGCTGGGCATGGCAAGAAGGCATCTATTGGTCACTTTTGTGTGTTTGGTGCTCAACTTGTGCTTTGGTGCCTAAGGAACAACACTAAAAATTTGGATGATAAGGATTCAAAATGTGTTTCTGTTGGTTATGTTGTTCTAGAAATCAAAGATTACATGTTGTATAATTTGGAAAAAAAGCACACATTAACTAGTTGAGATGGTCTTTTTGTGAAATATGTAGTTCAACCCTTGTAGCATGTACCAAGGAGATATATAATCTCATAGAATGTATATGATACATTGTTGCTTTTATATATGGCGGGAGTGGTACCTTTCTTTGCTGCATTCGCCCTATCTCTTCACATAAGCTTAAACATCCATAAACAAGGTAGGCCACCAAATTCCTACAACAAGAATTGCTTTCATTGTTTTGTGCATAGAAAAATGTCCACCTGCTTATCCAACATGAGCTTGCTCAAGAATCAAAATGTATTTACCTTTTGTGGCACAAATCCGCAGATGATCATCCATTCCTCTCTTGTAGATCTGATTTTTAATCAACACGTTATTCTTTGCATTCATTTGAATGGATTTTATCCTTGCTTTGCTCAACCCCTTTGGCAAGGTTCCCTTCGTTAGGTAATTCACAACATATGAGCTCCATTTAGGTGCCACCGTGATTTTGAACAGTATCGCATGTTCTACATGTGCCTTAGTTGCACAAATGACATGAACTAATGTAGTCATGAATACTTTCTGCATTTTAGGCCAATATACACCTAGTCTTCTCAATCTTTGATATGTCTATGCTTTCCCATTGTGAATCCATGTTGTTTTTACATGAGCCTGGCTCAAGTACACACGTCTCTCATTTGGCTCTATACATAGCCTTAATATTCCACCAGTTCCCTGCTTATATAGCCTTCCTATTAATAACATGAGAGTTTTGGTTTCCTCAACGATGAATGGCTACCTCTCAACTTGTAATGATCCAATGGTGAGCATAAGTATAACATGTTCACTCCATCTTGGTACCATCTCAATGTTAAAAAGATATGAGTCAGGCAAGTCATCATCAACCCGATGGTTCTCTATGAGTCAATCTCGACAAATGGTTATCTGTTAGCGGCTGGACACACTCAACGGAGGATGATTGCCCGGCGGGATACTAATTTCCTTTGTAATCATTCCTTAATTGAGAAGAAACCGTCATTTCACCTTTGTAAATAGTGGGGCTTGCAGAAGCTTCCAAATTGTATCCCATTTTTGACATTTAGACTTAGTAAATGGTTAAATTGGAACATTAGGGTTTGAGATTGTAAGGTATTTATACCACTTTTGACCTTAATGCAAAAAACCCCTTTGTCATTTTTCATAAGTTTTGTCTGTGTGAGTTGAGCGTACTCTGTGTACGAGAGAGAGTGAGAGTTTATCTTGACGCAACGCACACACTGGTGGTTGGAATCGAGTGCGGAGAAGTGCAACGTGTTGCCCCTGGAGAGAGCTACGCGCCAACACCTACATTGCGTGTGTATGGCCCGGCCTCGCGAGATTGACCCGCAAGCTATTTCTGGTGATTCGGTGAGCATATGATGTCTGTTTTCACATTCTAGCATATCCACGCGTTCGCAATGAGTAGAGCTATAGGCATGTTAGTTTCAGAAAACGTCGACCTGTAAGTTTCGACCAAACATCCTACACGATTCTGCACCGGGTGTTTAGGGTTGGGTTTTGGGTCACGGACCTTAGGGAAAGCGACCTATTGGTGTTAATAAGATTTTCCTCAAGTTCCGTAGCGTTTCGAGAACGTTTGATGGGTATTTGTCTCTTGAAAGCGTCGTAGGAAATCTCCTCTTGTGTACTCTTGAAGGCTATAACTTAGACATTGGGTAGAGACCTCTGTAGGAAGTAGTCATCAATAGTCGATCGAGTGTAGGTTGACACCCTATGCTTGCTTCCACGCGCTTGTGGGTTGAGCTTCGTCCTTAGCTGACAAATCTTATTAGGTGAGTTCTCGTTGTGCTGACGTCCGTCGCGACGTATCCGCCAACATTGGCGCCGTTGCCGGGGACGAAAACCCTAGATAGGTGACCGAAACTAGTCCTTGAGGATAGGGATTCTCTGGCTTGCCAGAGTCTTATTTTACATTTAGATAGGATCAGAGGGTGGGGGACTCTCTAGGTCTTAGGAGGAGTCTAGGGCGAGTGTCTGGCCTAGATCCTTCGACTTAGGTAGTATTAGGTATGAGAGTAGAAGTTGGAGTGGTAGAGGCGGTGAAAGGATAGCTTGAGAGTCCGGGGAGGCCAGGAAGCAACCGAGACACCAAAATCACCATCTCACATGATGTGTAGGAGTAGGGTAAGTAGGACATCATGATTTATGATCTGGAGCACTTCGTGCATGTTATATTTGCTGTTAGGCTCATCAAAGAGCTGTAAAAGACGGAAAAGAGTGTTTAGAAGCTGAATTGAAGTTGAAAAGTTTCTGTGAGTATTTCTAAGAGAGCTGCAGAGCATAGGGAGTACTTTTGTCAGAAAAAATTTAAATTTTAAGACAGTAGACATCCTACACGTAGCATGTCTGCAGGGGGTTTTTGGCAGGGAATTTGGGGAAATTGAGGTCACTTGTGTGTTCAGAGGGTGGGTTTCACCCTAGTAACATATATACTTGAGTGTTTTTCCCTTATTGGATTGCCCAAAAGCTAAAAGGCGGACTCAGAAAACGTGAAAGTTCAGAAAAGGTTTGAATTGAGAGAAATTTGCATATTTTTGCACTTGTAAGGCATATTGGCACTTGTTGAGAGCATAGGGAAGGCAAAGTAGCACTTTAGTCTGAGAAAAGGAGCAGTAGACATCCTACGCGTAGGATGTCTACAAGGTGTTCTGGTGAGAATTTTGAAAATCTGAGTTGACTAGTGTGTTTAGAAGGTAGCAACTACCCTATATTCACTTGGAAGGGGGAACTTGACCATACCTTGACAGGATAAGGCCAAAAGACGGAAATTGCAAGACATCTTACCCAAATTGGGCCTAAGACATAATTTTTTAGACCAAACCATAGGATGACTTCATGAGCATTATCTACATGATTTATTGAGTGCATGAGAAAGGTTTCATCTCAATTGGGTGAGAAAATTGGGTTTTAAGCGGACTTTAGCATTTTTGATTGAAAAAGGCTAGAATAGCTAAATTTGGGGTCTTTTGAAATCCAAACTAAAATCTAAGCATAGCATTGGGTTGTTGACATCAAGGGGAAGCTGTGGCTCAAGTTTGGAGTCAAACAGAGCACTTAGACATCCTACGCGTAGGATGTGTTCACAATGATTTAGCACTCCAAATCCAACTGTGAGCATACCAAAGTGATCAACACCTTAAAAGGAGTCTGTGGTTTGAATTTGGAGCAATTTTGAGCAGTGAGACATGCTACGCATAGTATGTCTAAGGCATGATATTGAAGTCAAAATCTGACTGTGGACATAGAGTGATGTTCCAATTGACTTAAGAGTTCCAGAACTTCTTTCAGAAGTGAAATTGGACTTTGTTTGACCTTTTGACGGAGCAAAGACGGAATTAAGACTTTACCTCTAGACTGACAAACATTCGGGTAAAGTACAGTTCCAGATTAGCAGACCTAATCAAGAACATCCGAAGTGTATAGAGTACAGTAGTGGTTGAGGTTAACCCTCCAGTTATACCGATCATTACTAAGACCACCTCTAGCGGTTAAATGCTTTGATTCGATTGCCGAAATTAAACGCTTGTGTACAGGTATATTCAGCGGCGGCAAGGCAAGAAGTTGTGCGGAAACTGATCCCTTGCCAGGTGAGTGGTTGGATTTGTGATAAATTGAATTGCTAAGTTTGATGAATTTAGGATCAGGAAGACACATTCCTAGAGACCAAAAAGTGGCAGGTGATCATGGTAGCTTAGTGTCCACTGAGGAGAGTGTAACTCAGGCAAGGCTAGATCCATTAGCACCAATCATTGAGGAGGGTAGTGATACTCACACTTCATCAGATAATTCCTTCTTCATGATGGGTAGTCAACAGCGAGGAGAATTCTCTGGTAAAGGACCAATGCTAGGAGGAAGTACCTCCCAAAACCCTTTGAACGATGCCAAGATCACTATAATCTTCTTAGAAGGAACAAACTCTAGGGGAGCCCTAGTTAATTCTGACTATCGGGGACGCAAGTGTATTTGTATAGAGGAAAGACCTTCTCAGAGACTGGAGATAATTCGAGTCTATGATGATGGAGATAGATTCCGAGACGAAAAGGGGAACCACTATCTGATAGTTAGTAACCCTGAGGATTACAACAGATATGGAGATAATGTGGCAAAAGAAAAAATGGTCTCAGAGGCTCAAGAGCCGCCTCCAAAAATTGATCGACCTGGAGCTCTTTTTATGTATGATAAAAAAACAACCAGGGTCCTTACCTATAATGAGAATGTGGGAGTTTACAAGCATGAGAGCGAGGGAGTAGTCTCTTATTTTTGATGCAAAGAACCCTACCCAAATTAATTAAGCAAAGACAAGGTTCTTTACTTATTCTCTTATGAAATTTCTATGGGGAAGGATATCATTTTTGTTGATAGGTACGGGCGAGAATACAAACGAATTCTCCCAGAGGAGGTAGAAAAGGCAACAGTTCTAGAAACATCAACATATGCCCCCGAAGAAGTACCAAGGTCCACCTATACCCTTAGCAAGTCAACAAATCCATTTTCAGAAGAGTACGAGGCAACATCACATTCTAACTGACAACAGACATTCAACTACAAGAACCAACAAGGAACCCAACCATCATTGCAAGCATGTTTTCAACAAAGTGCGACATTAGAACAAGACCGAAACAGACATGGTTATCCAGCCGCACGAGGGCTAAGAGAATTACAAGAACCACCACTCTATTCACAGTATCAAGGCGAGAGTAAGCCAAAAACTCAAGAGTCAACAGAGCCCGGAAGACAACCCATAGAACGAGTTAGAAGAGATGAACCACCTCTTGCAAGAACCGTTAGAAATTATGGCTTAGGGGCACCTCTAGGAGAGGAACCCTCCCACTACCAAAGGCCAAAGGAGGTATATCGAGTAGGACGAGGAGAACCAATGATGAGATTTGTAAACCATCATAGAATTAGACCTTCTCAGGTGTAAAAATGGATATTTTTGAAGTTTTTCTACCGATAATTAGTAAAATTAAAAAGAAAATAGCAAAATAAACCCAAAAAATCCCCAAAAATCATAATAACTCAAAAATATCACCGCAAAACACTATGTATACTCACATGCAATTTTTATGGCCGGATTTCTCCGTTTTACCAATATTTTGCCCAAAAAATGGCTATTTTTACATATATGCACACACCTAGAGGGCTAATTTGGCGTTTGGCCCTATATACTTGTAGATTAGTGCTGTATAAGGGCATATGTACTTATGTTAGTCCAAAAAATTTCGCAATCAAACGAAAACCCTTCAAAATAGTCAAAAAATATGCCCTTTTTTGCTCTTTTCACCTTCATTGGGTCCGCATTGAGAATGCCTCCTCCCCTCCTAGTCGGAGTCCTCCCGGACGACAAGGTATCGCCTCGGATATGTGCAGTGTATGGGTTAAAAATTGTGCTAATTCGTGTCCTTGTAATGTGGCCCTATTTGATGCATACTCAGTCAATGCATGGAAAAATTAATGATGTGCGAGAGGAGGGAATAAGCAAGATGCTTCTTGGCATTCGACGTCGAGGTTTCCTGTTTGTTGTTGGTTGTGTTGGCAATTTTTCTTTGCAAGTAAAAGTTGTAACTCTACAGCTCTTTGTTTGATCGTCTTCTGTGCAAAAGTTGCTTGGGTTGCCTTTACGGTCGATATGGCCGTGGTTGTCTCCGTGGAGAGAATTGTTGTAGATGATATGGCCGTAATATTTTTCTCTTTTGCTTGCCATGTGTACCTTTGTTTTGGATGCGTTTGTAGGTTTATTGCCTCTTTTTTGGTCTTGGTGACTTTTCTATTGATCCGCCTCCGCACAGATTGATTTGCCGATGTCGTTTGTCTTGCTGCTGGTTTTGCTTGTACTGAAGGAGTTCCTGTTGCTTTGATTTGGGGATCCAAATGCGTGTCGCATTTAAGTGGTTACTGAGCATTCTCTTCGGTATCCATATCTGTTTAATGACTCTGTTTGGTGTTTGATTAACCTGGTTTTTCGGAGGCTGTCTACTAGTGCACTCACCTTTGTAGGCTCGTTCACGTAGATCTTTCCGTACCCATACTTGTTGTTTGCTTATTGTTGACTTTGATCTATTGTTTGTCGCCAGTGGTATCTCATTTTTTGATTGAAGACAGTTGGCTGTTTCTTGTGTATCCTTCGTAGGTATCTTTTGCTGGTTGAGTGGCACCCATCTATTTTTCTCTTGATCAATTGATTGTGGCACCATTATTGGGTTCTTTCGGGTTGTCCTAGCAAAGGGTATTACTTGATGTTCTTGTGCTTGTTGAATTCTAACTGTATTCGAACTCCAATCTATCTGCACATTTATTCTTTCTGCCATGGTTGTCCCAATAACATTTGGTGTAGTGTGCTCGCATCCTCAACCACATAAAACTTGTGGGGATAAACATTCTGATGTACTTGTATATGCAATATCGTCCAGCCCAATGTGCTTAATGAATTTGAGGTACTGCTTTCCAGCACTTGTTGAGTAGGATGTAGTTGATCTTCGAGCTGGAGTTGATTATATAATTTGAAAGAGATCAATTTGCTTGAGCTCCGGAATCAAGCAATGCCGTCGATTCAACTTGATTGCTACCCACTTTGATTGCAATTATTGGTTCCACTGTGTCTTCACCAAAATTTGTTAATCGAATAGCATTTATTCGCAACGGTGATCCACTTTGTTGTTGTTGTCGTAGAAGCCTTCTTTTTGCAATGCGTTCTTTTGCTTCTGCTTGTGCTTCTTCTCGGACCCTCTGTATCTCCTTCATCCGTTGTTTGTCATGATGGATTTGTTGAAGCATATCATGTGTTAGTGGTAAATGATTTGGCATTTCTTCTCCTGCCAATGGAGCAAGTTTGACAGCTCCACTTTGTGATAGGTCACTAATCACAAAGGGTCCCATCCCTCGCTTTTTAAGTTTTTTGGCATGTTGCTTCAAAGTATAAACAAGTACATAATCACCTGTTTTGAACTCTTTCGTACGCACATGCTTGTCAAAAAACTCTTTTTGTCTTCTCTTTTTAGCATAGATCGAAGCTACAGCTCTCAGTTGAAGTTCATCTAGCTATTCAAGATCATCTATTCTTGAAGAGAGTTCATGGCTTGTCTATTCTAAGCGTCTCGCTACTCGTAGAGTTGGAACTAAAAACTCTATGGGTAATATAGCATTTAGTCCAATACCATGTTGTACGGTGTGGTTTCGATTGATGTTTTGTAAGCTACCCTTTATGCCCATAGTGTTGAGTGTAATTGTTGATCCCAGTCTGTCCTTGATTCTGATACAATTTTAGTCAAAACAGTGCATAGTGTTTTATTTGTGGCCTCAGCTTATCCATTTGCCTGTGGATGATATGGAGCATATTTTCTATGTATGACCATGAATTCCTCTAACAGGGATTCAATGACTTCATTAAGAAAATGTGTTCCTCGATCACTGACAATTTCTATTCGTAATCCGTATCGTACAAAGACATTTTCATACAAAAATTGTGCAGTGGTTCTTGAGTCTGCTTTTTGTGTTGCTTTGGCTTCAACCCATTTTGTGAGATAGTCCGTAGCCACAATGATATATTGGGTATGGGTGCGATATGCAGGGGGTGAAATAGGCCCCACAAAATCAATTCCCCATTTTGCAAATGCCCGTGCTCTCATCATTGGCCGTAGTGGCATCTCATCTCTCTTTATCGGCACCTTAGTGCGCTGATATCCGTCACAACGCTTTACAAACTCCTCAGCATCCATGTGGAATGTAGGCCACCATATTCTTGCGGTTAAGACAATTTTTGTCGTCTTATCGCCTGAAAAATGGCCTCCACTTATTCCTCCATGTGCGTGTTCTAGAATCAGCAGGTATTCACTTTCATTTGCACGGATTCTAAGTTGATTGTCCTTCCCTCTCTTGTAGAGACGATTTCCAATTAAATCAAAGTCTCGAGCCTCCAACTCTATAGCCCTTTTTCGCGCTTTTGTTATGTTTTCAGGAAATGTCCTTGTTGTTAAGAAATCAATGATATATTGACTCCATGCAGGTGCAATGGTAACAATGCCGCGTGATCCACCAGTCGTTTGGCACTACATATAGTACAATTGTTAACATAGGCATGTGTGTCAGCATACATAGTTGGCCAATAAACTCCTAAGTGTTTCAATCTTTGGTGTGTTTTCATTGTTGAACAATGAAATGCACAATCTTGGATGTGTGCTTCTTCAAGATAACACTCGAATTCCTGTGGATTTATACATAATCGTAGAATTTGGTCCGAGCCTAGATGATACAGTCGTCCTGCAATCAACTGAAATTTTTTTGTTTGTTGAAATGTTTGTTGTTTGGATCTGTCTTCCTTGTTATCAAATCTACCTCCAAAGGAAAGAATGCTAACAATTTCCTGAGACCATTTGGGTGTCATTTCAATATTGAAAAGATAAGCATCAAGTATATCATCATCTACTCCTTCGGGAGCTTCCCCGTTTTGTAGCCTTGAAAGATGATCCGTCCGTAGATGAGTTTTACCCTTTTTTACTACCACTGTGAAGTCAAACTCTAGCAATATAATAAACCATCGTATAATTCTCCCAGTATTGCATGGTTTATTTACTAGATACAAAAGAGCTTGATGATCTGTGAAGAACACAAATTTGTTGAAATTTATTTACAGCATAAATCAATCCTAATCCCTCTCTTTCAGTGGTGGTGTAGTTCTTTTCTGCACTATGTAGCTGCTGGCTCGCATAACAAATTGAGAAATCCATTGTTCCTTCTCCAGGTTGAGCCAGAATACTCCATTGCGTGTGCAGAGGCATCAATGTGAACATGGAATATCTTTTCCCAATCTGGTGCTTTAAATACAGGTGCTGATACAAGGTTTTCCTTAAGATTTTGGAATGAAGTTTCACACTCCTCAGTCTAGTCGAAACTGACTAATAAGCCATATAGTGGTTGTGCAATGACCGCATACGTATATATGAATCTTCGATAATATCCACAGTGTCCCATGAAGGATTGTACTTGTTTGGCATTAGTAGGCCTGGGCAAGTCTGCTATGACACTAATTTTGTCTAGGTCACTCATTATGCCATTTCTTGAGACAATATGTCCTCAGATACGGCCTTGCCTTACCATAAAAATGCACTTTTCCGGGTTGAGATAGATTCGATATGTTCTAGTCAATATGTTCTTCTCGTATAAGAGAGTGGACACAGAGATCATCCATATATATTTCTAAGAATATTCTCAGGTATTCTTTGAACGCATGAGTCATTAATCTTTGGAAGGTGGCTAGGGCATTGGTTAGGCCAAAGGGCATAACTCTATACGCATATATTCCCCACTCTGTGGCAAATGTTGTTTTGTGTTGATCCTCTATTGCAATTGCCAATTGGTTATACCCCGAAAACCCATCTAAAAAGGAATAGGCCCGTTTTCTTGCCACCCTCTCAAGCACATGTTCTGTGATCGGCAAGGGATAATTATCCCTTATTGTGGCTACGTTCACATTTTTGAGGTTCACAGACACACGCAGCTTTCCGTTCTTTTTGGGAACAACCACAATGGGTGACACCCAATCTGTATGCTCGATTTCATAGATAAATTTAGCATCCATCAGCTTGTCAATCTCTTCTTTGATTCGTTTAGCAAATGTGTCATTATATGTGTAAGGATGCTGTTTGCTAGGTTTGGCATCTGATTTCAAAGGAATTGTATGTTGGCATATCGATGGATCAACTCCTTTGAGGTCTTTGTAGGACCTTGCAAACACATCTTTATACTTCTTGAGAAGTTGTGTTAGCCTTTCTTATTCTTCAAGCTCTAAATCAGTTGCTATATAGACAAGCTGAGGCTCTTCGCCTGGTGCAGCGAGGTCTATCCGTTTTGCATTTTCCGGCCCATCGTAAGATTCCTGGTTTATTCTTTGCTTTATTGGTGGTGTCATTATGATTTTTCTGTTTTGGATGGTGAATTTTTGATAGTGGGATGGTACATTTATGTTTCCTTTTTCTGAATCCTCCTTACCATCACTTTCTCCCTCAGTAGTCCATACCTCTCGTAACGACCGTTTTAGTTCTTGGTATTTCTTTTTACGCTCCATTTTGGTCCACTCTGGTTCTTTTGTCTTTTCCTGTTTTGATTGTTGAGATTTTCTTGATTTTGTTTCTGTTTTAGTCTTCCGTGCTTGTTTTATTTCCTCATGTGTCCTTTCCCTTCGAACTCTTGTGAATCTTCATAATATTTGGTCTTTTACACAATCCTCTGTCTTGACAAGCATTAGATAGTGAGTTTTATCTTTTATCCTGGGCATCAGGTTCTCTCTAATTTTGTTTTTTGTTCTTTTTTTTCTGTAGCGTTCCTAGCATCTAGGGTGTTGGTTTGCAAAATCATAAAACTTGATATTCGCGGTTGTCTCCCCACGCTCGCTTGAGCTGTCTGAACACTCGTTATCTGCATCGTTACTTAATTCCAGATGCTCAGAGGAGTTATAAAACTCTTCTTGTTCTGGTGAGTCTACATACTCATCTCCTACTGGTATAAGGTTTACCATGTAATAGGGTAGCACATCATACCCATCCTTATCGTAAAATTTTGTCGTTGGGCTATCTGTAAGGATACAGACATCCAATGTTGCTAGTATGTGTTCCCATTCTAGAGGTTCTAAGGCATCTTCGGGAAAAGGTTCCGGACTATAATCCTTGTCCTCAATAGCTCTTTTTAAGATGCATTCCTCTCTTTTTAAGCTCCCACAATGTGAAGCTCCGCACATCCATAGATCTTTTTTCTGCCCTAACCATGGTGGGAGTTCGGAACCTGCCAATGTAGCTGAATCAAACTCTTCAACTGGTGTCTGGTTCACATCCTTGTGTTGGGGTTAAGGCCTATGTGCCTTGACCGGTTGCCTAGGTCATGGGCGCCCGCCCATTGTTACCCTATACTTATAGTGAGTATACTGTATAGGGGGAGCTGCCACTTCATAGTCTCCCCACCCACATCATGTGTGTGTCTCCTTCTCTCTCTCTCACTTTCCGTCTGTGGTGCTCCCCGATCCCCTTCAATTGGTATCAGAGCTATGGTGACCGCGGAGAGCACGACGGCTTTGAGAGCTTCAAGGCGATAGTTCGCTCACTCTCGATGGTAGAGAGATTAAGAAAGCTTGGAAGCTTTGTGAGAATGCAATGGGATCTTGTGAGCTCAGTTGAGAGTGATGTATGCTCTTGTGGAAGCTCCGAAAGGAGTGTGGAAGATTGTGTGTAAGTGAAGGTGCTGCCCTAAAACTGTGTGCGCAGCAGCACTGTTTTCAAATTCGTTTTTCTCCTTGTAGAATGCAGATCTGATAATTCTGTTCGATAGGCCCATTCGTTTCGACGTGGTCTACAGCTTTGCAAAAGAAACTTTTTGCAAATTCCTCATTGTTTTGCTGATATTCAGCTCAGACTGGCTGTATACAGAAATTCCAGATTTTCTGTTGTCGCATTGTGTGCGAGTTTGATGCACTTTTGGAAGCACGGGAGATGCTTGAAATTGAGTGCATAAATTCTGAGCTGAAGATGCAATTGCAGCTTGTGTTAAGCTTGTGGTTTGAGGGTTTTTTGGTAGACTTGGGCAACGAAGTACGGAGGCATTTACACACCACCGAAGCAGTCTCTTGAGAGACACAGTTTTTTGGAGCACACAGGTGGAGCTTCTTTCACTGGTTTTCACAGGATACTTTGGCAGTGATTTTGTGCTTGGATTCATGGTCTTTACGGATGGTTTGCATATGGTTATGGCGCATGGTTGATGCCCATTATACATGCATTTTGGCGAGCACTGCCGGTGAGCTCTCTTGAGAGCATTGTTTTCGCATTGATCAAGTTTCCGGATTGCAAATCTTTTGGTGCTTGCTTATGCGCGGTCACTCCGTTGATGTACGTTGAGTGCAGATTGCCATTGTATGTGAAAATGTGGAGCCATTTTGGCATTTCTACTCATTGGCATTGAGTAGTGTTATGGTTAATGGTAGAGATTGTACTTGAGTTTTTTGCTCAGTTTTCAGGGGAAATTCTATCGGATTTTTCCCAGATTCTCGCCATAGTTTGTGATCGAGTGTTTACTCTCACTTTGACAGGTTTTGTCAGTTTGGACACATTTTTTGTGTTCTTGTATCCACTCTCGCAAGAGTGAGGAGTTGTGTATCTTTCTTTGCTTGAGACAATGGTTTGCTCTCAGGTGGGAGAGTCTTGTGATCTCGAGCATTGTTTGCCATAGTTTTGCAGAGCTTATGCATGTATGTTGAGTGTAGTTTGATGCGCATTGATTGCTCATTGTATTGAGCTTGCAGGACAATGGTTATTTTGTATTGATAGCCATTGTGCGTCGAAAATTTGGCAAAATTTTCCCAGGAGTTTTATGCGTATCATTTATGCGATCTAGGTAGAGATTGCGGGTTGCACTCAGCATTTGCGTGTGGTGTTCTCTGCAGGTGGGAGACTTGTGTGTGTGTATGCATCGATACCGCATAGTGTGGGCTTGGTGATTAGCTCACAGATTGCAGTGTGATACTAGAGCAGGCGAGGCTTGTATTGACATTGCGGAAGCTCTATTTTGGAGTGTGTCTCACAGGTTTTACATTGTGTTTCTGGCCATATTTGTTGACAGTTTCCAGGTGTTGTTGGTGAGGTGGTTTTGCTTTCTAGTTTGCTACATTGTGCTCATGGCAGAGACAGGTGATCGCTCAGATTATGATCTCTTCGAAATGTGCATGTTTGATGGGTCAAACTTTACAACATGGAGAGAGTGTATGCTTGATGCATTGACACAGCGAGGGTTGCATCGACCATTGAGTGGTGATGCAGGTAGACCTTCAAACATGTGTGACGATCAGTGGCAGGAGCTAGAGGAGATGGCACTATCTACACTCTCTTTGCTCCTTGCGGAATCTATATATGCTCTTGTTATGTATGAGACTACTTCGAGAGCACTTTGGCACAGATTACATGATATGTATGATAGATCTGAGTCATCACGGACTCGTGTGAGACATGTACATTCACGAGCACACCGACAGGTGACATGTTGGTATTGTGGTCATTCTGGACACGTTAGACGGCGCTGTTTTCGTCGTATGTGACATCGTAGGAGACTGGCAGTCTCAGAGATGTATGTAGTGATACCATGGACTCAGTTGCTTTGACAGTTGAGGCAGATGTAGTGTCGGAGTATACTAGTGACGGGGATGTCACTTTTACCTCGAGCTATGCACGAGATGCTATACATGTGGATAGTGCACTCCCTTCGCAGTGGTTGCTAGACGCAGATGCTATGTTTCATGTGACGTCGCATCGTGAATGGTTTTGTAGCTATTCTAGCGGGATGCTTGGCAGTGTACGTTTGACCAATGGATCGATGCATGCGATAGCAGGGGCAGGAGATGTGAGACTGTCATTACCGAGTGGTGCATCTTACTTGTTACGACATGTGTGCTATGTACCAGATTTGACAGTGAGTTTGATCTCGATTGGTCATCTTAGAGATTGTGGATGTCAGATTTCGCTACGAGAGCGAGATTTTGTGATGCATTTGGGTTCGCTAGTGATTGCGAGAGGTGCCAGGAGTGGTACAGGTTACCCATTGCATGTGGATCACGGGAGAGACGGTGTTGTCTCTGTGATCATGCAGCCAGGTAGAGAGCGAGAGATCAGGCGAGTCTCTTTTGCTTGTGGGTTGCAGGATGCTTTGCATGGAGTGCAGAGCAGTGACCTTGCTGTGCAGGTTGCGTCTACGGATGCATAAGTAGAGTGGGAAAGCTCTAGTGAGTCACAGTAGGATGAGTCATCAGAGGTGATGACAGAGATGACTCACATGGATGTTGAGATGTCGGCTATTGTGGAGTCATTTCTTGATATGCTTATGCCAGAGCTTGATGCAGATTCAGGACAGATGGATACTCTTGGTACACATGTGATATGTGGTGGGCACGAGGAGTCACTCCAGAGCTCGGAGTCAGAGTGTCATGGTCTCTATAATAGGGGACAGGATTGCCATGAGTTGAGTTCTGAGTTGGAGGTGGCAGAGGTTGCTAGGGTTGCATCAACGTTCGGTGTCCTCATGTACCAGATGCTGATCTCGAGGCCCGACATAGCAGCTACAGTGGGAGCATTTGTAGCAGGGTTGATTAGTTGTTCGATGACTGATCTCAGCATAGAACATAGGGGAGGTTTGTAGGTATTGAACCGATACTTGCAGGAGTGCATGAGCTCTTGTAGACTCTTTGCAGAGCTTGGAGCTAGCTCTGTGTGGCTTCCATAGCGGGATGTTTGTCTATCAGTAGAGTCGGATGCACTAGCTCATCGAGAGTCAGAGGGCATAGGTTGAGAGAATATCTCACCTTCTATTAGTTGTAAACTAGTAGATCTTGCTTAAAAGCACATTGGCCTTTAAGTGGGAGGTTGTTGGGGTTAAGGCCTATGTGCCTTGACCGGTCGCCCAGGTCATGGACGCCCGCCCACTGTTACCCTATACTTATAGTGAGTATACTGTATATGGGGAGATGCCACTTCACAGTCTCCCCACCCACATCGTGTGTGTGTCTCCTTCTCTCTCTCTCACTCTCCGCCTGTGGTGCTCCCCGATCCCCTTCACCTTGTAGCTATGGTCTTTTAGATATATTTTGGTTGTAGTCTCCCCACGTCTAAGGTATATGTGGTCGTAACCCCAATCCTAGACCATCTTTAATTGTTTCATGAATGGTCTTCTCGTAATTGTTCTTTTTGTTGAAATCAAGTATTGCAAATGTATGCTCATACTCGATTCCGCATGAGGTGAGAATTACTTTTTCTAAAAGTCCTATAGGCTTTTCCATGAACCCATTTGCCAGTTGCAATTTCATTCTGGTAGCTCTCAAAGCCGGTTTTCCCCATTTTTTCCAGATTTCTTTGGTGGCGATAGCGACTCCCGCTCCACTGTCAAGAATAGCTTTGGATACTACTCCCTGGAATTCTACTGGTAGTGTGGTATTTCCATCTTCTCCCTCGTAATATTCTCCAACCTTGTTTAAAGGTACTGGCCTAGTGTTTAGTTGAGGTTTGTCCAATTCTCTGATCCCTTCTTGAACCTTCGAGGTAGGGTCTTTTACTCCAAATTTTTCTAAGCATTTACCTACGGTGGTCCACATGTTTGGTCGTAACCTCAGGAGTTCGGCTAATGTGATTGTGCATGCCACAGGGGTGGACAATAACTCAATCAACCCTTGTGAATCCATCACTCTGCTGGAAGAAAGTCTTTGAGATGGGATTGCTCTCACCTCAGACTTAGCTTCATACTCCCCTAGGTAGGAGGGTAGAGTTTTTAGCGAGTCTAGTTGGCTGTGCCCCGAACTAATTGAACCCTAGTCCCCCCATTGTGAATGCATATCAAAGTTCGTTTGTGATCTTGCCTCAAACTCTTCAATGGGAGGTAAGATCTCATTTTTCTCCTTTCTAGTGCTATTTATTTGGTGGTTCGCCTTGTTAGCTTGATTTGCTTCCCGGATTTGCTTCCACAGGTCATCTAGACTGTTACCATCAATTGTCTCATGTGTTGTATTTGGCACTATGATAGGTTCTCTCCTAGACTTAGAGGCAGTTGTGAGTCTCTCCTTCGTGTCTACTTGTTTCTCTAGAGTTGGTTTGATAGGGGTTGGAGCTGGTACCTCGTGCCAACTTGCAGGTTTACCAAGTGGATTTTCTATCAAGGATTGGGCTGTTTCAATCATCTTTCGACACATTTCCAACCTCTATTTTTCTATTTCTGCATATGGATATGTCATCCATCTTTGCTCTTGGGTTTGGTTGTTTTTGAGTCTGGCTTCGTATGCTTTTAAAAGTGCATCCAACAACTCATTTACTTTTTCTATCAACACTAATCCTCCCGATCCTGCACTTTTGGGTTCTACTATTTCCTTGGCTCCTTTGGTTGTAGCAGCGTGTGCTAGTTAGATCCTCTAACCACTCCAATCTATCCTTTGTGTGTTTTAACTCCTCGGATAGAGCTGTTGGCTCTCGTTCTCTCCTGGCTTTCATACGCGCCTTTCTAGCTTTCCAAGTGCTTCTCTGATTTTTCATTTTTGCACTTGGGGCATCGGTCTTTGGCTCTTCAATTATGGGTTCGTTTGTCATTCGTTGAGCTTGTGCTCGTGTCACTGCCTGAATAGCTATTACTGTCTCGTTTTTTGACCCTTCACTCGAAGGCACTGCTTCCAGCATGTTCAAAGTAGTTTTTGCTCCTTTGCTCGGGTTCTTAGGGCAATCAGGAATCAAGTGAGTAATTCCACACTCGGTGCAATACGCATTGACTCTAATGATTTCATCGTGAGGACAATCTCTTAGCCAATGATCTCCGCCACACTTGTAGCAGGGTCCCTTAGGCTGTAATGAAAAACAAAATATATGGGGATAATCAGTGACTATAGGACAATCTATGGTACAATGGGGATGCAATTATGTGAATGTAGCAGGAGGCGTGTTTTGGCCAGATTTTGACCGAAAAGTCAAATTTCTCGAAAACTGGGCAAACGGAGTCCAAATCAAGAACTTTTCGAGCCTAAACCGCATCTCGCAAGAAGTTAGGAGCACATGTCAAATTTCATAGAAAGTGGTCCGGGGACTCCCATTATAAGATTTTTTCACTTCACTTAGAGCTCATTTCTACTATTTCCTTCTTGAGAGAGAGCTCTAGCCACCTAGAACGAACCGGACTTCCAACTGCTTCTATGACGTGCATGACCACCCGACAGGCTTCGGATATGAGAGGTAGGCTCAACACCTTGAGCTTTTCGCGTATGTTTGATGTTTTATCGCGAAAACTAGTGTAGGGTTCACACGGGGAACGGGGTAGCAGAGACCTACAGGTAGAGGTAGCCACCTAACGGCTAACCCAATAGCAATAAGTCTTCATAGAGGGTTTACCCTAGCATATAAGACTACTCTTGAATACACAAAGGCGGCAAAAAACCATTGGGAAAAACCCTAGCACCACAAGCCTTGCAAGAGGCCACCAAGTGGTAAATCGGTGGAAAGTCGCCAAAATGCTACCAAAACTCATGGGTAGGAGCATCTCGACATGCTCTACAAGGCTATATAGCCCACATAGCCATAAGGAAACCCGAAGCGAGACTTAGCTTCAGAAACGGCATCAGACACACAAAGCGTCAACTGGTTCTCACGACCAAACCGGATGTCTGTTTGCCACCAAACTTCACGAGCGGCTTGCCTAGACCATCAACAACCAAGTCCTATAGTGGTAGACCACCACAAGTCATTGACGGCATGCAAACGCAACTACGGGTGCTTCCAGAGCGACAAATCGCCAAATGGAGCTCCGGTGAAGCCAAAGCCAACAAAAACCATATGGCAAGGTTCCCCAAGGAACCATGAAGCTATGGAGACTAACATCAAGAAATTTCATCGCCGAAAAGCACTCCACAAGAGTCAGAAAACGACTCAGATGCTCTGAAAGCCAAAAAGAGTTTCTATCTATCTTTTTGACTTTTTTATTGAAATAAGGCTTAAAGAGGACTCAGGGGGGCTAAGGGCATATACTAGTAGCACTTCTTTCAAAAGAATTTCTCAGAAGACATCCTACGTGTAGAATGTCTTAGGGCCTCATTTGTAAGCCAAACTCAATATCTCACCTCATACACAGCTTCTACATAGTTTATA
The DNA here is from genome assembly GCF_014529385.1 of Adiantum capillus-veneris. Lineage (NCBI taxonomy): Eukaryota > Viridiplantae > Streptophyta > Polypodiopsida > Polypodiales > Pteridaceae > Adiantum > Adiantum capillus-veneris. The sequence goes on from NC_140959.1 coordinate 9,687,233, forward strand.
CATGCTAGCCATCAAGTTTCATCACATTTGGACAAGAGTTGACCTCATATGCATAAAAAAAACGGAAAGTCAGAGCATAGAGGCAATAAAGGGTCATAGACCTACCAAAACTAGTCCAAGTCACATGAAACTTGCACAATATACTCATTATCACATTGCCAAGCTAATTGTGGAGTCAGATATGAAAAAATAGTGAAATAGACATCCTACGCGTAGGATGTCTAAATGCCCTATTTGACAAGCTCATATTTCAAATTTCAAGCCAAACCCATCACATTTGGCCCCCAAAACCTCACAGATGCACTTTTCTGAGCCTAAAAACACTAAACATGCTCCTAACAACACCAATGCTTATCCAAATCAAAATCTAAGAACAGGGCCATGTTCTACATGTTAAGGGCTACCCACAGAACCAAAATAAAATCATTTTGAGATAAGAGACATACTACGCGTAGGATGTCTTCAGGGTCATATTGACCTTCTGTGCAGGAGTTGACATCATGGGAGTTTTTTACATGGTATAAGAAGCCTATATATCAAATTTCAATCCAATTGGATATCATTTGTCCATCCATATAGGACATCCTACCCATTTTGTGAGCCAAAAGCCTAAATCTGTTCAAAATTGCATTTTTTGATATCCAAACCAAATTCCAAGTACATAGCCATGTCGCACAGGTCAAGGGTCACAAGCATGTCAAGTTTCATCAAAATCAGAGGAAGTAGACATACTACGCGTAGGATGTCTACATGCTTATTTTTTAGCCAAAAACCTACTGTGGGCAGATGCATGGCTTCCCTAGTCCCTTTTGAGTTCTTATTTCAATTTTCAAGTCATTTGGGTAGTCAGAACTCAGTTTACCAGCTAATCTGTAAAGAACGCTAACTTTGGACTACTGAGTGCAACAGGATCCATAGCAGCCGCTAAGTCACCAACAAAGAAGAAAAGAATGACCAACAAAGATTACCTAGATGAAGTGGAGCCATTTGTAATACCAGCACGAACCATAAAGCCCATTACCACTTGGTTACAAAGCAACCTACTGGAAGCAAACGACGTCAGGATATGCCAAGGCCTGTTCAAGGACCCAGAAGGCAATGCCATAGAGCTGCCAATGATACCTCAGGAACTCAATGAGCTCACGAGAAAGCCAGATATACTGTCTCTCTTGGAAAAGCTGGACTTACACAATTATTTTGAAGCGTTGTCAGCAGGAATTGACATCCAGAGAGTCTGGGAATTCATCACCACAATAAAAGAAAACGGCATAGCCAAAGTGACGGATCTACAAGGAAAGACCAGAGTAACTGTAATCACGCCAAAAGTGGTCGCAAGTGCATTGAACCTCTCTAACAAAGGCGACAGTGTCAACAAGAGGTGAGAAGAGGTAAAGGTATACAAAGAGATAAAAAAGAACTACACCTTCGAGGATGTTGCTGATCCAATGGTGGCAACCATGTGCCAACTTTACAACCAATATTTCCATATGTGCACAAAGAGACCTCAAAAGTACACAGAGACCCAAGAGATCATGTAGCAGCCTTTGTGCGTGTAATTAGAGCCGAAGAGGTGTTAGATTTTCCAACCCAATTCGCAGGTTTTGGACTAACCCTAGAGGATGATGCTGCAACTTGGTTTGACTCTGTGGAGCGTAGAGACTTTGAGTCGATGGAGGAAGTGTTTGACGAGTTTATTGAGTAATTCTCTCAAAGGGGAATAGCTCATAATACCGTCTCACAAATCCATAAATTCAAACAGAAAGATGGAGAATCTGTACGAAAGGCAGCCCTAAGACTAAAAAGATATGTTAAGTTCTGTCCTGTGGAAGAACTGCCAACTCGGTCCAGACTTATGCTGATATTCATCCAAGGACTAAGGAATGCAGATCTCTAGAAAGACTTACATATGAAGAGGAGCACGACGTTGAATGAGTTGACCAAGGAGGCTCTGTACCTTATGGACAATTGTGCAGTCTACAAAGAAGGGGAGTTCAAGGACCTTGATGACGATTCATCTTCACAGCAAAGTGGAAGCAAGTCTTCTAAGACAGCACTGAAAGGAGAAATAGCAGTAAACCAGGAGCAGCTCGTAGGTGAAGTGCTAAAAAAGATCAACTTGTACGCCAAACCCCAGGCTAAACAGCCCAAGTGGTGTGCTATTGAACAAAAATGGACAAACCATGGGACCGAGGAATGTTATTATAACAAGGGATATGTGAGGGAGAGACCTTACGCTCCCCAAGCTCCAGTAGCTTCCCCTCAAGTTCCACCGATGCCCAGATATCAATCAGGCAACTTACCAGGACCTGTAGGTGTAGAAAGACCACAACCGGTGTTGGGGCAACAACCACCCCTACCAGGATTACGACCAGTTGGTATCAGATACACACCAACAGTAACTGAATCAGAAGAAAAGGCTTTGGTGCCTATGCATGCTTATTATGAAGATCCCAATGGATATGCGGCAAACCCTGTCTATTATCCACCGGAAGAACCCTCGACACTAGAACCATGGAGCATGATAGGGAATCAAGGACCCCCAATTGCTGCACAGGCTGCAGGAGAAGGAAGATATAGCTTAGATGAACGAACACTGATGTTCATAGCCAATGGAGGCATGGGCGGACAGAGACATGCTTACCAACAAAGAGGGGCTCAAGGAGCACCTCAACAACCCAAGGGACCCTGTTACAAGTGTGGAGGAGACCATTGGCTGAGAGACTGTCCTCATGATGAAATCATTAGAGTCAATGCGTATTGCCCAGAATGTGGAATTACTCACTTGATTTCCGATTGCCCTACAAACCCGAGCAAAGGAGCAAAAACCACCTTGAACATGTTAGAAACAATACCTTCCAGTGGAGGATCGAAAAATGAAACAATCATACCTATTCAGGCGGTAACACGAGCCCAAGCCCAAAGAAGGACGAACGAACCCATAGTTGAAGAACCAAAAACCGATGCCCAAAGTTCAAAAACAAAAAATCAGAGAAGCACTTGGAAAGCTAGAAAGGCGCGTAGGAAAGCCAAGAAAGAATGAGAGCAAACAGCCCTATCTGAGGAGTTGAAACATACAAAGAACAGATTGGAGCGGTTAGAGGATTTAGCTAGCTTAAGCTCACACACCATAGCAGCCATAGCACCCAAGGAAATAGTAGAACCCAAAAGTGCAGGATCAGGAGGATCTGTACTGGCAGACAAGGTAAACGAGCAGCTAGATGCGCTTCTAAAAGCTTATGAAGCTCGACTTAAAAAGAACCAAACCCAGGAGCAAAGGTGGATGACTTATCCATATGCAGAAATAGAAAAACAGAGGTTGGATATGTGTAAAAAGATGATTGAGACGGCTCAATCATTGATGGAAGAACCGCTGGGTAAACCTGCAAATTGTCACGAAGCACCAGTTCCAACCCCTATCCAACCAACATTAGAGAAACATGAGGAAACAAAGGAAAGACTCACTAATGAATATGAGTCCAGAGGAGAGCCTATCATAGTGCCAAATACCACTGATGGGGCAAGTGACGGGTTCCAGCCTAAAATATTGGCAGAAATGGGTAAGGACGGTAACGGTCTAGATGATCTGTGGAAGCAAATCCGTGAGGCCAACGAAGCTAATAGGATGAGTAACCCCATGAATAGCATGAGAAAAGAAAAGAATGTGATCTTACCTCCTATTGAAGAATTTGAGGTAAGATCGCAGATGGACCTTGAGATACATTCACAAGGGGGAGACCAAGGATCTATTAGTTCGGGGCACAGCCAACCAGACTCTTTGAGAACTTTACCCTCTTACCTGGAAGAGTACGAAGCTAAGTCGGAAGTGAGAGCAATTCCATCTCAAAGACTTTCTTCTAACAAGGTGATGGATTCGCAAGGATTGATTGAGTTGTTATCCACCCCGGTGGCATGCACAATCACGTTAGCAGAACTCCTAAGGTTAAGGCCAAATATGTGGACCACAGTGGGAAAATGCCTAGAAAAATTTGGAGTGAAAGACCCCACCTTGAAGCTACAAGAAGGGATCAAGGAGTTGGACAGGCCTTATCTAAACACTAGGCCAGTACCATTGAATAAGGTTGGAGAATATTGTGAGGGAGAAGACGGAAACACCACGCTACCGGTAGAATTCCAAGGAGTAGTTTCCAAGGCTATTCTTGACAGTGGAGCGGGGGTTGCTATCGCCACCAAAGAAATTTGGAAAAAATGGGGAAAACCAGCTTTGAGGGCTACGAGAATGAAACTGCAATTGGCAGATGGGTTCATGGAAAAGCCTCTAGGACTCTTAGAAAAAGTAATTGTCACTTCGTGCGGAATCGAGTATGAGCATACATTTGCAATAGTCGATTTCGACAAAAAGAACAATTATGAGATCATCTTGGGACGACCATTCATGTGACAACTGAAGATGGTCCAAGATTGGGGTTATGACCACATATACCTCAGACATGGCGAGATGACAACTAAAATACACCTTAAAGACCATAGTTACAAAGATGTAAACCAAACACCAGTGGAAGAGTTTGATTCGGCTACAGTAGTAGGATTGGAACTACCAGCATGGTTAGGGCAACCAAAAGAGCTATGGATGTGTGGAGCTTCACATTATGGAAGCTTAAGACAAGAGGAATGCATCTTAGAAAGAGCAATTGAGGACAAGGAGTATATTCCGGAACCTTTCCTTGAAGATGCCTTGGAACCTCTAGAATGGGAACACATACTGGCAACATTGGATGTCTGTACCATTACCGACAGTCCAACAACAAAATTTTGCGATAAGGAGGGCTATGATGTGCTACCCTATTACATGGTAAGCGTTGTACCAGAAAAAGAGACGGCAGAACCTCCGGAACAAGAAGAGTTTTACAACTCCTCTGAACATTTGGAAGTAAATGATGATGCAGATAATGAGTGTTCAGACACATCAAGTGAGCGTGGGAATGAAGCTCAGAATATCAAGTTTTATGATTTTGCTAATCAACACCCTAGACTCCAAGAACGCCATAGGAGAAAAAGAGCAGGAAACAAAGCGAGAGAGAACCTGATGCTTAGGATAAAAGGTAAAACTCACTATTTGATGCTTGTAAAAGCGGAGGATTGTGTGAAAGATCAAATATCAAGAAAATTCTCAAAAAATCGAAAAGAAAGAACGCGAGAGGAAACAAAACAGGTACGAAAAGCTAAAACCGAAACAAAATCACAAGAATCTAAAAAATCAAAAAGAGAAACAACAAAAGACCAAGAGTGGACCAAACTGGAGTGTAAACAGAAATACCAAGAATTGAAACGGTCTCTGAGAGAGATATGGACTACTGAAGAAGATAGTGATGGTAAAGGGGAGTCAGAAAAGGGGAACATGAACGTACCATCACACTATCGGAAGTTTACTATCTAGGACAGAAAAATCATCATGACACCACCAATCAGGGAGAGAACCAACCAAGAATCTTACGATAGGCCTGAAAATGCAAAAAAGATAGACCTCGCAGAACTAGGTGAAAAGCCTGAGCCGGTCTATATAACTAATGATTAGAGCGTGAGGAGGAAGCACAGCTAACACAACTTCTCAAGAAGTATAAAGATGTGTTCGCTTCGTCCTACAAAGACCTCAAAGGAGTTGATTTAATGATATGCCAACATACAATTCCTTTGAAATCGGATGCAAAACCTAGCAAACAACGTCCTTATACATATAATGACACATTTGCTAAACGAATCAAAGAAGAAATTGATAAACTGATGGAAGCGGAATTCATCTATGAGATTGAACATACAGATTGGGTGTCACCCATTGTGGCAGTTCCCAAAAAGAATGGAAAACTCTGAGTGTGTGTAAACCTCAAGAAGGTGAATGCATGTGCGCTCCTTGCCGCACTGTCGAAGCAAGGGACTTGCCAATACACCATGTGCGAGCCACAAACGGCTCCAAGCACACAACAAGCCTAAACTAGCAAGCTCAAGAGAACAAAGGGTGTGTCACTCACCACTCTACGCTCGCCTTTGTTGTGGATTCCTCGCCGCGATGAAGAAGAAGCTGCAGTCGTGCCGCGCTCAACCGCTTCGCCGCCATCGTGCCTTCGTAATGCTCGATCGCACACACACTCTCCCTCTCTCTCTCTCTCACACACACACACAAGGAGGTGAAGAAGAAGAAGATGGAGATGGAGCAAGAGCACTCTTCAATTGCACAAATGAGAGAATGAGTAAAAATTAGGTTTAGTTGGCTTTTATAGGAGCTCACCCCATTCACACTTGGGCGCCCATGCTTAGCCAACTAATCCCTTGAATGTCCAAGTTAAAGTGCGCCTCTCATCGACGATCACTCTTACCCTTTTCCTATTGGTCCGACAAGCCCGATACCTGACTCTACCGAATACATAATACACGTCCGTCGTAGGTGATGGGTGTCCGTGAGCCGTGAGGGTTAACAATGCAGCAACCATAAGGGATAATTATCCCTTGCCAATCACAAAACATGCACATAGCGGAATAAGTGGAGGCCATTTTTCGGACGATAAGACGGCAAAAATTGTCTTAACCGTAGGAATTTGGTGGCCTACATTGCACATGGATGCCGAAGAGTTTGTAAAGCGTTGTGATGCATGTCAACGCACAAAGATACCAATAAAAAGAGACGAGATGCCATTACGGCCAATGATGGGGGCAAGAGCATTTGCAAAGTGGGACATTGATTTTGTGGGACCTATATCACCCCTTGCATATCGCATCCATACCCAATATATCATTGTGGCCACGGACTATCTCACAAAATGGGTCGAAGCCAAAGCAACACAAAAAGCTGATGCACGCACCACGGCACAATTTTTGTATGAGAATGTTTTTGTACGTTACGGGTTACCAGTAGAAATTGTCAGTGATCGTGGAACACATTTTCTCAATGAAGTCATTTAATATCTGCTAGAGGAATTCATGGTCATACATAGGAAATCAGCACCATACCATCCACATGCCAATGGGCAAGCTGAGGCCACAAATAAAACACTATGCACGGTTCTCACCAAAATAGTGTCAGAATTAGGAACAAATTGGGATCATCAGCTACACTCAACACTATGGGCATAAATGGTAGCTTACAAAACATCAACAGGAACAACACCATACAACATGGTGTTTGGCCTAAATACTATACTACCCATAGAGTTTTTAATCCCAACTCTACGAGTAGCAACAAGCTTGGAATGGACAGGGCATGAGCTCTCTTCAAAGATTGATGATCTTGAAAAGCTAGATGAACTCCGCTTACGAGCTGTCGTGTCAATCTATGCTAAAAAGAGAAGACAAAAGGAATTTTTTTACAAGCATGTGCGTACCAAAGAGTTTAAAACAGGTGATTACGTACTTGTTTATACCTTAAAACAACATGCCAAGAAACTTAAAAAGCGAGGACTGGGACCATTTGTGATTAGTGATCTATCACAAAGTGGAGCTGTCAAGCTTGCTACATTAGCAGGTGAAGAAATGCCAAACTGGATTAGTGGATGTCGACTGAGGAGGTATCATCTACCACTCACACAGGAGATGCTCCAACAAATTCATCAAGGAAAACAACGAATGAAAGAAAAAGAGAGAGTACGGGAGGAAGCTCAAGCCGAAGCACAAGAACGCATTGCAAAAAAACGGCTTCTGCGACAACAACAAAAAAGTGGAGCACCATTGCGAATCAATGCCATTCAACTGACTGAGTTGGAGGTGGAAACAGTGGAGCCAATAATTGCGGTCAAAGTGGGCAACAATCAAGTGGGATCAACAGCTTTGCTTGATTCGGGTGCTCAAACAAATTTGATCTCTTCCGGATTATACCAACAGCTCACAGTCACAGATCAACTTCATCCTACTCCCCAAGTGCTGGAAAGTAGCACATCACACCCATTGACAACATTGGGATGGACTATATTGCATGTACAACTACATCAATATATTTATCCACACAAATTCTATGTGTGACAAATGAAAGCACACAACACCCAATGATGCTAGGGCAACCTTGGCAAAAAGCATACAATGTGCAGATAGATTGGAAAGCAAAGGCGGTCAAAATTCAACATGAAAATGAACAACAGGTGATAGATTTTTCTCAGCAATACCATCATGATCAACTGCAAGCCATGTAATCACTGGCAACAGAGCCAAAAACACGAATGCCATCAATGAACAACAGGAAACCCGAGACCAAATATCAGGTAAAAGCCAACCATGCTAATTACAGACAGATGAGGTCACCGGTCACAATGCAAAAATCTAGGCTACCAAAACAAGGTAAACAAGTATGGATGCGGAAGGATAGAAATGCAATGGAAGAAAAACAACAATGTAACAAACGGATTCCAACAAAGCAGACGGTTCAACCCCAAACCAAGGGTATAAAACGAATGTGGATCCCAAAGAAAATGCTTAGCCATAACCCAAATGTCACTCACATTTGGATACCAAAGCAAAAGCAACTACCTGCAGTACAAGCAACAATGGAAGGCCGACAGCTGCACTTCAAAAAGGAGAACTGACATATGTGGATCCGATGAAAGACAAACCAGTGGCAAACAAGAAAGAGCCAAACCATCTACAAAAATCGACAGCAACAAAATACCAGTGGAAAGCCATAGCCATAAGGATCATAGCCATTACATCCCCGCCAATTCTATCTTTAGACACAGCTACGACTCCATCAACAGTGTCGGCAAAGCAATTGCTTCTTGCCAAAAAAGACAATTAAACAGAGAGCAGTAGAGTTACAGCTGTTACTTGCAAAGAAAGTAGGAAACCTCGACGGCGAATGCCAATAAGCATTTTGCTTATTCCCTTCTCTTGCACAACATTAATTTTTCCATGCATTTACTGAGTATACATAAAATAGGGCCACATTAATCGGCCAGGCATTAGCACAACTTTTTCAACCTATGCACGACACATACTCCGAGGAGAAACCTTGTCGTCCAGGAGGACTCCAGCTAGGAGGGGGGGAGGCATTCTAGAGGCACTTTCAAATGCGGAACCAATGACAGAAACAACAAAAAAGGGCATGATTTTTGACTATTTTAAGGGTTGTTGTTTGATTACGAATTTTTCTGGAGTAACCCAAGCACATATTCCCTTATACAGCATGTATCTATAGGTATATGGGGCCAAACGCCAAATCAAGTCCCTAGGTGTGTGTATAAAAGTAGAAATAGCCATTTTTCGGGCAAAATATTGGTAAAACGGAGAAATTCGGTCATAAAAATTGCATGTGAGTGTATATAATGTGTTGCGGTGATGTTTGTGATTTATTATGATTTTTGGGGATTTTCTGGGTTTGATTTGCTATTTTCCTTTTAATTTTGCTAATTTTCGGTAGAAAAACTTCAAAAATACAAAAAGCATGTGAAAAACAGTCGTAATGAAAAACAAAAAATATGATGATGATCAGTGACTATAGGACAACCTATGGTATAGTGGGGTGCAATTATGAGACTGGAGCGGAAAGCGTGTTTTGGCCAGGTTTTGACCGAAATGCCAAATTTCTGGTAAATAGAGCAAACGGAGTCCAAATCAAGAAATTTTTGAGCCTAAACCGCATCTTGCAAGAAGATAGGAGCACATGTCAAATTTCATGAAAAGTGGTTCGGGGACTTCCATTATAAGAAATTTTCACCCCATTTTTAGCTCATTTTCACTATTGACTTTGTGGAGAAAGCTTCTGCCACCTAGAGCGGATCGACTTCCAGCAGCTTCTACGACACACACGACTACCCGACGAGCTCTAGACATGAGAGGTAGGCTCACCACCTTGAGCTTTTCGCGCATGTTTGTCGTTATGTCGCGAAAACTAGCGTAGGGGTCACACACAAAGTGAGCGGTAGAGACCTGCAAGTAGAGATGGCGGCCTAACGGCTAACCCGAAAGCAACAAGACTTCATCGGCAGCTTACCCTAGTCTAGGAGACCAGTCCTGGATAGCCAAAGGCAGTGGGAAACCATCGGGAAAAACCCTAATTCCCAGAAACCCGCAAGAGGCCACCAAATGGGAAATCGGCGAAACGACGACCAAATGCTACCAAAATTCATGGGTAGGAGCATCTCGACATGCTCGACAAGTCTATATGACCCGCATGACCAAAAAGTGACCCGAAGCAGCACTAAACCTCAGAAAAGGCATTAGACACATAAAGCGTCAAAATGCACTTGCTGCCAAACCGCAAGTCCGTTTGCCACCAAACTTCACGAGCGGCTTTCCTAGACCATCAACAACCAAGTCCTATGGTGGAAGACCACCACAAATCATCAAAGGTATGTAAACGCAAACACGGGTGCTTCTAGAGCGACGAATTGCCAAATGGAGCTCCGGTGAAGCCAAAGTCGACAAAAACCATACGGCAAGGATCCCCAAGGGATCGGGAAGCTATGGAGACCAACATCGAGAAAATTCATCGCCAAAAAATACTCCAAAAGTCAGAAAACGGCTTGGAGGCTTTGAAGTCATCACAGGAAGTTATACTTTATCCATTTGACTTTTTTGTTGAAATTAGGCTGAAAAGGGACTTAGGGGGGCAAAGGGCAAGCACTGGGAGCAATAGCACTGAAAAAATCACCAATAGACATCCTACGTGTAGGATGTCTCAAGGGCACTTTTTGGCACAAACCTCAACAATTTTTGTCATGCACATGTTCTGAATGACATTTACAAGCCATACACCAAGTTTCATCACATTTGGACCAGATTTGACCTCATATGCATGGAAAAACGCAAAGTTAGGGTATAGAGGAAATAATGGGCCATTGACCTACCAAATCTTGTCCAAATCTCATGAAACTTGCACAACACACTCACATACACATCAACAAACAATCTGTGTGGTCAGGGAGAAAAAAGGATGAAATAGACACCTACGTGTAGGATGTCTAATGGACCTTTTTGGCATGGAAGGGATGTTTTATCATTCCAGATCTAATTACCTCATCATCAAGAGCCCATATGACAAGTTTGAAGCCATTCTAATCACTTTTGACCCCCAACACCTTCAAGATACACTTTTTGAGCCCAAAAACACCTCACAAAGCCTTACAAGCATCAAATCTTGTCCAAATTCAAATCCAAGAACAGGGCCATGTTCCATAGGCCAAGGACAACCCACAGAACAAGTTTCATGCAATTCTGATGAAAAAGACATCCTACACGTAGGATGTCTCCAGCATAAATTTAGCCTTCTGTGCAAGGAATGACATCATGGGAGCCAATACCATGGTGCATTGAGCCCATATACCAATTTTCAACCCATTTGGACATCAATTGCTACCTATGATGGACATTCTACCCAAAATGTGACCTAAAGCCTGAATAAGCCCCAAAAACCCACTTTTTGATATCCAAATTCAAATCCAAGCATATAGCCATGTTCCATGAGCCTTACACTACCTGCATGTCAAGTATGAACCAATTCTGATGAAAAAGACATCCTACGTGTAGGATGTCTAAATGGAAATTTTTGGCTAGATTTGCATTGTGAGCACATGCACAGCTTCACAAGTTCCTTTTAAGCTATAATTTCAATTTTCAAGTCATTTTATAAGTAAAACTAAGTTTCGCAGCTAATATGGAAAAAACGCTAACTTTGGATTACTGAGTGCAACAGGATCTATGGCAGCCTCGAAGTCACCGGCAAAGAAGAAAAGAATGACAATCAAAGATTATCTGGACGAGGTGGAACCCTTTGTCATTCCAGAAGGAACATTAAAGCCCACCAGCACCTGGATACAAGAGGATCTGTTAGAGTCCAATGACCTAAAGATCTACCAGGGAGTGTTCAAAGACAATGAAGGCAATGTAATAAAGCTGCCAATGCTGCCAAGAGAGCTCAATGAATTTGTACGAAGCAAAATGGCTGGCTACTTGGAGAAAATTGACCTCCATAACTACTTCGAGGCGATACCAGCAGGGGTGGACATCAAAAGAGTATGGGAGTTTGTAACAAGCATCAAAAAGGATGGAGTGGCCAAGGGAACAGATAAGGCAGACATTGCTAGATGAACAAGAAAGCCAAGAAAGGGAAAGAAAAATGAAAGAAGACAGGGACTTAAAGGGCAAACCGAAAGCTTTACCAGATAGCCCTAAACCCAGCCCACAACCATCTCCACCGCCCTCACCACCTCCTAGCAGCCCTCCACCAGAAGACAAGGAGGCTGAGGACAAACAAGAAGAAAGGCAAGCTGAGGAGCAAGAGCAAAGGCAAGAACCTGAGCCAAAGGAAGAGGCCAAGCCTGAGTCTGAGCAAAAAGGATTAGACGAGGCCTATTATGCATTTTTGGACGTGCTAGCTGCAAGCTATACAAAGGAAGAAGCCGCCACAGTCGCATTCGACTTGGCGAGAACAGGGCATAAAGATCAGATGCAAGGCATCCGGCTAGTGGAACTTAAAGAAATTGCTACAAACACTGTAGACCTGCACCCGCCCTCCAATGACTGGGACGTGGTGATGACAAAGCTAGCCGGATTGTGAGCACAATCCATGGCTTCAGAGGAAGAAATGACGACTCTCAAAGCCACTAAAGAACAGATAAAAAAGGAAGTGGATTCTCTGCAGGCACAAAGCCAAAGGCAAAAATAGAGAGAAGATGACCTGCAGGCCAGCTTGGCAACGACTCTACAAAACTGCCTAGCAATGGAAGAAGCAAACGAGGTAGCAACAAAAAGAATACAAGCAGCTGAAGAAGAGTGTCTGCAACTCAGCAAGTCATTGCGAGATGCTGAAAAAGAACGAGATAATCTGACACTACAGCTGGCAGAAGAAACAAAAGAAGTAGAGGCCATGAGAAATGCCAATGAAAAGGCAGAGATAGAACAAGAAGCAAGCTTGGATGAAGTCCTTGAGGTCAAGGACCAATTAAAAGTCAAAGATCAAACCATCCAGAGGTTGCGAGCATCACCTGCTAGAGTTAGAGCTACGAGCTCGACTCAAATCATTTCCGAGAGTCAAATATATGAAGAGCAAATGCAAGAACTTCAAAAGGAGCTGACTCTCGAGAAAAAGCAAAGGTTAATGATGGCTGAAGGGTCTATCGCAATGCAAACAAGAATGGAGGACAGCCAAAAACCCCTACAAGAAGAAGTGGAGAGCATAAAGATAAAGCTCGAGGAGGCGAAAAGAGTAAACGCTGAACTTAATGACCTCCTCGTGAATATGGGCGAGAAGCTGAAGCGGAAAAGCAGACACTCCTCAGGAAAATTGAGGAGTTGAAAGGCCAGCAACAAGCAAAGGCAGAAAGCTCAGGGCCAGCCGCCAATGAGGGCATCGACCTCGAAAATGTGGCAAATCCTGTGGACACACCCATGCAAGAGGAAATCATAGCAGGATCCTCTCAAGAGCCGCAGGATCTAACACAAGAAGAGGAGGAAAAATTGCGTAAGGCAATAGAGGCAGAGCTAAGAGAAAGCACAAAGGAAGCCTTGGAATGGGAGCAAAGGGTCTTCAAATCTATGACAATTCAGAAGATCGACGCCAGCAATCTCAGGCACGAGTGGCTTCAACCCTCTGTCCCATATCCATTGCTGAAGTATGAAGCAGCAACAATAAACAGGCGAATCAGAGAAGAGCCAACGATACCTCTCTACAATGCAGACACCTCGAGGCCAGAAGGAGTTAAGCTCATAGTGGATTCTTAGCCAAAGTGGAGGAAGCCTTCACTTACAAAGTACCCACAATACCTAATCCACTTGGTAGAGGCACCTAAACATATCAGAGAGAACCTCAGCTTCTGTCCTCTACCAAGGGTTAGGACGTGGAAGGCACAAGAAATTTTGCAAAGAAGCCAACCCACTTGGCTGAATTACCCAAAGCTGCCGGGCGTGAAGGTAGGTGAGAGAATAAGTATCCAATACATGGTGAAAACCCTAACGTGCGCCATAAAATTGTTCACTGGCTCACCTGACCTTACATGCATTATGATGGGAAAAATCTGCAGAACCATCCTAGCAGTGTTCGAGACCTTCAAGCCGGGCCAGGTGACCGACATCATATTCTTCTTCCAAGGTACATACAGATGTGCTTACGATCTGTCAGGTCAGCCTTCCAAGGAGGTGATACATGCGCTGTACCAAAGAATCATGTTTCTACCATCCTATCACCTCCAGGCTTTTGAAGAAGCATTCTATACGGGGTTCTTCACCATGAGTACAGATATCTTTGGCCCGACAATGCTGAACCTACATGCAAGGTACGAATCACTGCTAAAGATGCGGGAAACGATAAGATGAAGCAGCTGATCAAGGCCATGTCGGGGACGACATGAAAAAGGAGGGGGGGGGGGATGTTAGAAGTTGGACACACCCCACGGCATCTAACTACTCGGCGGACTATTATTTTTGTAATTATTCATTCATTGAGGAAAACCCGATCTTTCACCTTGTAAATATTGGGACTTACAGAAGTTTCCAGATTGTATCCCAGTTTTGATAGTTAGAATGAGTAGATGGTTGATTTTGGAACTTTAGGGTTTGAGAAGTTGTAAGGTATATATACCACTTTTTGACCTTAATGAAAAAAACCTTTTGTCATTTTAAAAAACAAGTTTGAAGTCTGTGAGTGAGCATACTGTGTACGAGAGAGAGAGTGGGAGATTCGTCTTGACGCTACGAGTGCTACGGTGGTCGGAATCGAGTGCAAAAAAGTGCAGCGTGTTGCCCCCGACTAGAGGTACGCGCCGATACCAACATTGCGCGCGTACGGTCCTGCTTTGTGAGCTCCTTCTACGAGCTTCATCCGTTGTTTGGGTGAGCATACGTTGTCCGATTTTGCATTGCAGCATATCCACATGTTCACATTGAGTAGAACTACACATTAGGCATTTTAGATTTCCGAAACGAAGACCTGCAGATTTCGGCCAGACATCCTACGTGTTTCTGCATCGGGTGTTTTGGGTCTTGATTTTGGTTCATAGACCTTAGGGAGAGCGGCCTATTGGTATTAGTAGGGTCTCCTTCAAGTTCTATGGTGTTTCGAGATTGTTTGATGGGTGTTTGGCTATAGAAAGCGTTGTAGGAAGTTTCCTCTTTTGCACTCTTGAAGGCTGTCACTTAGACAATTGGTAGAGACCTCTGTAGGAATTAGTTAGGAGTCGATCGAGTGTAGGTTGACACCTTATGCTTGCTTCCACGCGCCTGCGGGTCGAGCTTCGTCCTTAGCTGACATTACATGTTGGTTGAGTTTTCGCTGTGCTAACGTCTGTCGCGGCGTATCCGTCCAACATACCTACAATACAACATTGTGAGAATGGGAACCCCGAATCCTACATACATTGCACCATGGGAGATGCTTACAAAGGTGATATATGAAGCTTTATATGCAAGGGGCCAGTGGCTTCTTCCTCCATCACACAATGACTGGTTAAAGCTGACAGAGGACAAGGAAGAGGAACAACATACAGCTCCAAGGGTAGCCACAAGGTTGAAGCGCCGTTTAGAGACAGTGCCAGAAGAGCCGCCACAGCCCAAGAAGGGGAAGAAAGCAACTATACAGGTGCCAGTAAAGGAAACAAAGTCACAGAAAGTAGCAAGGCTGGAAAGACTAATGGAGTGTTTCAGAGCTGAGAGGATGCTAAAAGGGGATTTGAGCGAATCATGGAAGCCCTCACTTGAAGCTATGTCTGGATCTTCTCAAAGGACTAAAAGGGATCGCTTTGAAGATTATATAAAGAATTTTGAGATCTTAGATGCTACAGCTGAGAATATCCCAAACATACCTTTTACCGAAGAAGAAGTTGATGATGTGAGGCGGCAACTGCTAGAAGAGTAGGAAGGGGAAGAAAGAGAGAGGAAAAGAAAAGCTGACCGGGATTTCAAAAAGAAACCATCAACCCCGCCATCAAGCCAAGAGTCAAGTCCTCCACCATCACCACCTCCTCCTAGTCCTACTCAACCCCGACAAACTGAGGAGTTGAACAAATCTGATGGGCAACAAGACTCCAAGGAAGAGGAGGACAAAGAGAAAGACCAGAAGGTAGAAATTGAACCAAGAGATGAGAAGCCAGATCCAGAAGCAAAAAACTATAGAATATTCCTTGATCTACTAGCTGCTGGATACTAGGTAGCTCATGCAGCTTTTCAGTTGTCTAGAACTAGGCCCAAAGAATATATGCTGAGCCCTCGATTGGTGGAGTTGAGGGAAATGGCCACACATACAATGGATTTACAGCCACAAGCCAATGATTGGGATGACGTGATGCAAAGACTCACTGGGCTGAGAGCAAGGTCTATGGCCACTGAGATTGAGTGTGATAATCTCAAAGCAAATGAAGTTCAAATCAAAGCCGAGGTGGACTCGCTGCAAAAGCAAGACCAAGAGAACACACAGAAGCAAGCCAAGCTGCTGATCTGGACGCGACACTAAAAAGATGCCAAGAGCTGGAAAGTCAGAGTCAGGGAGCAGACCAAAAGCTTCAAAGAGTAGATGAGGAGTATAAGAAAATCAGCAAATCACTGACGGATGCGGAGAAAGAAAGGGACAACTTGACACTCCAGCTTGTCGATGAGTCCAAAGAAGTGGAGACTTTGAGGAATGCTAAGGAAAAAGCTGAGCTAGAACATGAGGCCAGCCATGACAAAGTTATAGAGCTGAAATATCAAATAAAAGTGAAAGATTAGACAATCCAGAGGCTAAGGGCATCTCCGGGCAGAGTTAGAGCCGCGGCCTCAACTAGCACTGCTTCAGAGAAGGATATGTATAAAGAACAGATGAAGGAACTCCAAAAGGAGTTGACACTAGAGAAGAGACAAAGATTGATGCTGGCCAAGGGCTCCCTAGTGATGCAAATCCCTTTGGAGGATGAGAACAAGGCCATCAAAGATGAGCTAGCAGCCTTGAAAAAGAAAATGAACGAGGATCTCAAGAAGATGCAAACTGAAAATGAAGACACCAACAAGAAGCTAGAAGAGACTGAGAAAGCCAATGCTAAATTGAACGACCTTTTAGTGACCATGGGGGATCAAGCTGAACAGGAAAAGAAAGCATATCAAAAGGAGATTGATGAGCTAAAAGGCCAACAACAGACTGAAGAGCCACAATTGAGCACAGGGCCATCAACTATGGAAGGAATTGATATAGACAATGTTTCAGGTCCAGTGGACACAACAATGCAAGAGGACATCCTTGTGGGACCATCCCAAGAGCCCCGGGATCTGACACAAGAAGAAGAAGATAATCTACAAAAGGCAATAGAAGCGGCCATAAAAGACACCACCAAAGAAGCAATGCAGTGGGAGCAGAGGATATTGAAGTCTATGACCATTCAGAAATTAGATGAAAATGTCGTTCGACATGAATGGCTACAACCCTCTCTCCCATATCCTCTTCTCAAGTATGAAGCTACTACACTAAACAAGAGGATTAAAGAGGAGCCGATAGTGCCACTATACGAAGAAGATATCACCAAACCAGAAGGTGTTAAGCTTATTGTGAACTCTCAGCCAAAATGGAGGAAGGCATCGCTAACTAAATACCCACAGTATCTAGTACATCTGGTAGAGGCGCCTAAAATAATCAGAGACAACCTTAGATTTTTCCCTCTACCAAGGATGAGGACGTGGAAAGAACAAGAACTGCTGAAGAAAAGCCACCCCACGTGGCTCAACTACCCAAAGCTGCCAAGCTTGAAGGCAAGTGAGAGAATGAGTGAGAAATACATGTGAAAACCCTAACGGGCGCCATTAAATTGTTCACTGGCTCGCTTGAACTCTCTTGCATTATGCTCAGGAAGATATGTTAAACCCTTCTGGCAAATTTTGAGATCTTTAAACCTGGACAGGCAACAGACAACATATTTTTCTTCCAAGATACATATAGATGTGCGTATGAACTGTCTGCTCAACCTTCCCATGAGGTGATACATGCCCTCTACCAGCGAATAATGTTTTTGCCCTCGTACCATCTCCAGGCCTTTGAAGAAGCCTTCTACACCGGTTTCTTCACCATTGATACAGATATATATGGCCCTACATTACTCGCCCAACATGCACGGTATGAGTCCGTTCTAAAGATGCACGAAAGCCTCCACTGAAGAAGCAGTTCTACTGTCATGTCGGGGACGACATGATCTAGGAGGGGGGGAGTGTTAGTGGCTGGACACACTCAACGGAGGATGATTGCCCGGCGGGATACTAATTTCCTTTGTAATCATTCCTTAATTGAGAAGAAACCGTCATTTCACCTTTGTAAATAGTGGGGCTTGTAGAAGCTTCCAAATTGTATCCCATTTTTGACATTTAGACTTAGTAAATGGTTAAATTGTAACATTAGGGTTTGAGATTGTAAGGTATTTATACCATTTTTGATCTTAATGCAAAAAACCCCTTTGTCATTTTTCATAAGTTTTGTCTGTGTGAGTTGAGCGTACTCTCTGTACGAGAGAGTGAGAGTTTATCTTGACGTGACGCGCACATTGGTGGTCGTAATTGAGTGCGGAGAAGTGTAGCATGTTGCCCTTGGAGAGAGCTACGGGCCAACACCTACATTGTGCGTGTACGGCCCGGCCTCGCGAGATTGACCCGCAAGCTATTTCTGGTGATTCGGTGAGCATATGATGTCTGTTATCGAATTCCAGCATATCCACGCGTTCGCAATGAGTAGAGCTATGCATTAGGCATGTTAGTTTTAGAAAACGTCGGCCTGTAAATTTCGACCAGACATCCTATGCGATTCTGCACCGGGTGTTTAGGGTTGGGGTTTTGGATCATGGACCTTAGGGAAAGCGACCTATTGGTGTTAATAGGATTTCCCTCAAGTTCCGTAGCGTTTCGAGAAAGTTTGATGGGTATTTGGCTCTTGAAAGCATCGTAGGAAATCTCCTCTTGTGTACTCTTGAAGGCTGTAACTTAGACATTGGGTAGAGACCTCTGGAGGAAGTAGTCAATAGTCGGTCGAGTGTAGGTTGACACCCTATGCTTGCTTCCACGCGCCTGCGGGTCGAGCTTCATCCTTAGCTGACAAATCTTGTTAGGTGAGTTCTCGCTGTGTTGACGTCCATCGTGACGTATCCGCCAACATTATCCCTCTGATGTGTCGTTCCCTTCTTCATTACCATTGTGAAATCAAACTCAAGCAAAATGATGAACCATCTAACAATATGCAGTTTATTATAAAAATTGTTTACCAAGTACGATAGTGCTTGATGATCCATAAAAAATAACAAAATTATTTGTGAGAAGGTAGTTTCTAAACATCTTCATCGCATAAATAATTCCTAACCCTTCTCTTTCCGTGGTGGTGTAGTTCTTTTTGCACTAT
The DNA here is from genome assembly GCF_014529385.1 of Adiantum capillus-veneris. Taxonomy (NCBI): domain Eukaryota; kingdom Viridiplantae; phylum Streptophyta; class Polypodiopsida; order Polypodiales; family Pteridaceae; genus Adiantum; species Adiantum capillus-veneris. The sequence goes on from NC_140959.1 coordinate 9,706,500, forward strand.
TCAATTGTCTGTTGGAGTAACATATAGGAAAATCCATGTGTTCTCTCAATGATATGCTAGAATACATCCTATAGCATGAGTTGACGCATTGATGTTGACATGAAAAATATTTTTCCAATTGGGAGCTCTCAGAATTGGAGCAAAAATCAATCTCAACTTCAATGTCTGGAATGCTTCACATTTGTCGGTCCACTCAAATTTCATGATAAGAGAGTAGAGAGGTTTGGCAATAATGGCATATATATAAATGAATCGCCAATAATATTCACAATGGCTCATAAAGGCTTATACCTCCCTAACTTTTGTAGGTCTTGGTAGACCAACAATCACTTGAATCTTCTCATGATTCATAGAAATGTTGTTCTTGGACACAATGTACCCTAGATTTTTTCCTTGTCTTACCATGAAGACACATGTCTTTGGATTTAGGCAGATATGATACGCTCTACAATTCTTGAAGATCTTTTTCAAGTGCTCTATGTGCTCGTTTCTCAAGAGAGAATGTACACATAAGTCATCCATGTAAATCTCCAAGAAATATCTTAGATACTCTTTAAAAGCATGATTCATCATCCTTTGGAATGTGACAGATGCACTGGTTAAGCCAAATGGAATTACTTTGTAAGCAAATATGTCCCATTTGTAGTAGCAAAAGCTATCTTATGCTGATCCTCTGGCTTTGTAGCAAGATGGTTGTAACCTAAAAGGTTGTCAAGAAAGCTATACACTTCCTTTTTGGCAACTCGTTCTATCACATGATCTGTGTTAGGCAGGGGATAGTTGTCTCTTATAGTCGCTACATTTACCTATTTGAAATTCACACACACTCGTAACTTCCTGTTTTTCTTGGGTACTACCACAATTGATGGCACTCAATATGTGTGCTCAATCTCATATATCAACATTGCCTCTTTAAGCTTGTCTATCTCCTCCTTCATATTTATTGCACATGATCTGTGTTAGGCAGGGGATAGTTGTCTCTTATAGTCGCTACATTTACTTGTTTGAAATTCACACACACTCGTAACTTCCTATTTTTCTTGGGTACTACCACAATTAATGACACTCAATATGTGTGCTCAATCTCATATATTTACATTGCCTCTTTAAGCTTGTCTATCTCGTCTTGATCTTTATTGCAAGGTTTCATTATAAGTATAGGGACATTGTCTGTGAGGCTTTGCATCACTCTTAAGGGGTATCGTGTGTATACATATGTCTGAATCTACACCTGATCAAGCATTATTTTGTGGATATCTCTATCCTCAGTGTATGTAAAGACATACAAACTCTTGTGCTCTACCAACTCTCCTATGTAGGGCTCATCGCATTTATAAAAGGGCATTTTTATCGTACTTGTATAGCCCCCATGTGGGTGTTGTATGTACGTATTGACTCGTTTTGTCTCATTGACTCACCTTACTTTAGTATTTGGCTTGTCCAACTTAAATAGCTTATCCTTCGACTCTATGCCAACTTTATATTTTGTGCTTGTCATTCCCCATTTGTCTATAATATGAGGATTTTGCACAATAAGATACATTGTTCCCTCATCATCAAAGTATCGATCACTACTATAGTCCATAGGCACTAGGTCTTTGAAGTCACTAGGCCTCTCCTCTACACGCAATAGTGATCCATACAGTCTTTGTAAATCTTTGCACTTTGATCGTTTTCAAATTGATACTTTGACGGTTGGCTAGGATGGTCCCGCTCCCATGTTCGGTCCCTCCTTGAAACTCACCTTATTTCATCCCTAAGCCATATAGATATAAGATCTCTTTGATGATGTGTTAGATAGACCTTCCTCTATGATCGGCTTTAGGGGAGCCAATGGTTTCTAATTCACACTCTCTTCAGTCAAAATATTACTCACTTGGTCTCCTATGGCTGGGTTTCTAATCGGGTAGAATCTACATGATCTTAAATACATTCTGACTTTGTGGGTTTTCACCTTGAAGTGCTTTTGGCCCTCTTAATGTACTTTTTAGATTCTTTTTGTAACTTTGCTCTAGGGAGTTGTTTTATAGGTCTTTGCTACACTTTGTACATGTCTCTTCCAAAAAAATTAGATAGGGGACATGGATTGAGGTCCATGTTCCATTACTTTTGAATTTGAAACTTGGTCAGCTACTAGTAGACTCTCTTATTTGGAGCCTATACCCCAAATCTTTTTAGATTTTGATAACGAAAAGTTGCAATCCCCTGAATTGTGGTCAAGTGGACTACCATTAAGTTATTTTCTATATGTCAATTGGTCTCGATTTTGCTTGAATATGCCTTTGGGGGACATGGATCGCGATCCATGTTCCACCACAATTTTTTTTGAAACTTCTCAATTTTCCTATGATGAGTTTGCTGAGGTCCTTGAGCACCCTCTTCTTGGTTTTAAATTAGCTTTTAGGTATCTACCATGAATTTTTCAAACTTTTAGAGTTATGGTGGTTTTCATCCCTTTTTGCCCTGATCTTTTTAGCCCAATTTGATGATGATGGTTTCTACTTACCCTACTCCTATGTGCTCGAAAGAAACTTGAAACAAAAAGGAGAAAAACAATGAAATTAAATTTTAAGAATGAAATTCTTTTGCTATCTCACTCACAACTCTCTTTGCGAGCTCCTTAAGGATAGATCTAGCTGGTCCCTGGACTCTAGACTCTATCAGGCACTAAACCCACATCTAGCTACTTTACTACTAATGCATATGGAATGGATGGTGATTCTTTGCATAAAGAAGATTCTAAATACACACTAGGTCACTCACCAGACCTAAGGATCATTCCTTGTCAACGGCGTCGATATAAGCGGGTGGTCGCGATGGACGTCTATAGCATAGCTATCCGACACTAACATACTTATGTCAATACTTAGGGAAGTGACTCGAATGGGCATGAAAACTCTTTGGGGGTGTCAATCCTCAAGAAGTGAACCTAACAAGAAAACACATCAACTCTATAAGCAAGCCACCAACTCCCAGATCCAAAAATATGCCTATGTCCTATCTCATCGCTCTTGGTCATCACACCATTTCAATGACAAAATGGACTTGAATAGCCACAAAACTTTAAGGGAAGCTATATTAGGTTTAAGGGCATAGGTCTACATAGTCTTGCCAACAATTTGACAAGGTACCAAAAATCTCGATCCATCATTTACCATGTCATAAAAACTGCAAAACAGAACTACACAACCAGGTCGCCCTAATGTCCAATAAGACTTTGCTATGGTCAAAATGTCAAAAAACAATGATTTAAGCACTCAAAACTGAAGATAAGGCTCACAAATGTTGTCGGGCGTTTTTTGGATAGGCGAGAAGTGAATCACAAGAACTGGACAGCTTGTCCAAGTACCTTATGGATATTAGTGTACATACTGGTTTGCATTTTGGAAGCAGTTTGTACTCCGAATGCTTTGGGCCTTGCTTAATAGCACCTTAATCAGGTCTATGTGTTAAGGGTTACCTGCCTTTGCAGTTGGGGTTTTGAGTTGGAAGAGATTGGAAATAATAAGCATTGGGGGATTTTGTTAGTTTAAGTGCTATCTTAATATGACTTTTATGGTTGTAGCTTTTACTCAGAAGTCCCAAAGTTGTGTTTTTTTAGAAAGTTCCACGTGTTAAATGGATGGCGAGCAGACTACGTGTGGGGAGAATTTTGAAAGGGGGGAATTCACAGAAAATATAGAGAGTGCCGATTGTTTTTTTCTCTGTGTGACTCAGAATTAGGCACTCAGGAGCTGCTCGATGAGTGTCGGCAGAAAAGGGAAAGAGTGCAGGGATTATGTAGCTCTTTCTGAGGTCATATAAATCAGCTTGTACTGGGCTTAAGGCATACTCTTTGAGCGTGAATTTCAGCAGGATATTCAGGTATTCAGAAAGCAGTGTTTGTTCTTGGGGCGTGAATGCTTGTGAGCAGAGCATGAGTTCATTTTCACACACAGGATCAGTTTATAGATCATGTTCAGCTCTTCTGGGATTTGCATGCATAGCCTATACAGGTGGGAAATTTTGTTAATTGGGTTGCTCTTTGAAGCTGTTAAGCAGAAAATTTTTGAGCAAGGATTTTGGTCCAAGAACTCATGCTTTGTAGGACTACAGATCAGCCCTCTTGAAGTTTATAGCAGGAGCCGTACATATGTTCTTCGGGTGCCTGACATGCTCAATTCCCTATGTACATGATTGTGGAATCTTGCAGCCCTTATGTACGCTTGATTGTGGTGTTGCTATGGCTGACTATGTATATATGGAGTTTGTTATCTTGTTTATGTGTTGAGCCGGGCAGCTATACAGCCGGCAAGAGTTTGGTGCTAGGCTTTGGATCTCTTGATGTTGTTGCATGCAGGTTGCAGGTGTTTCAGGTGTTTTGAGAGATAGGTATGTGTTCTCAAACTGCAAGGGAGGCTAAGCTATAGAGGTGCCCCGCGTTTGCTTTCCCCTGTCAACGTGAAGTCATAAACCACGAAAAAAACCTGGAAATGCTTACACTTGAATGAAAGATCAAGAGAAAAGGAACACATTGCAACTTTCAAAATTGAATTTAGATTACTCAATTATGAGAAAAGTTGATTACAAATCATACCTGAGTAGCTGCTTGTTTGACAGTACATACAACACAACCCTCTTTTATCCAAAATAATGATAATGTGTTCAAACTAAGTCTATTGACCTTTATACCTAGGGCTTTCAAAATGGCCAATGGCCGGCTACTGTGGGCCGTGAGTACATAATCATACATTACATCTCAAAAGTTTGTAACTCATGAATCAAAATTTACATTTCTCATGAATAGTGATCGGAAAAATGTACAATATATCAAGATTTTGACTCTAAAAAGGTGTGTCCAACTAGGAGGGTGCCTGTAAGGTGCATTGACCAAAGAGGACTCAAAGCACCAACAAACCCATGTCTAGACCTTCAATTAAATGCAAATATAATTGCATTCATGACCATTGAATATGTGATGCTCTTCTTACATCAAACCAACTTCAAAAGGCCACCAATTTCCAATCAATTTGTCAATCTTCAGACCTTCACTTAAAAGTACCTGTTCACATTGGAAGGAGTAGCTTACTAAAAAAAAAGAAGTGGTAAAGAAGCATATTCATTATCCAACCAGTTCAAGCATATCCAAATTAAGGTTCATATTACAAAGGGGCAACTGATTCAAGACTTTAAAAAATGCCTAAACTATTGCATTATCAACAAAGCATCACTCTACAAATAGCCACTAATTGAGCACTAATAATAAACTTCCTACAAGTCAATATGCAAAAAATTTACAAACACACTTTTCATGAAAATCAGAACTCCTTCTACCATCCATTTTGCTTCCGAGTCAAGAACCATCCCCCACAATTGCAACCTTGTTATTCTCTTCTCCTTCTCCACAAAGACATAGCAACCATCTGACAAACCAACACACCACAATCTCAAGATAGTCAAGCTCTTCTAGCTAATGAGCATTCTTCACGATGTCCTTCAACACCAACACCAATTCTCACACAACTTATCCTTTATATCAAAAATTAGAATTCACGATATTGAAGGGATCCCTCGTATTTTTTAATATCTTAGAGGGTCTATAGATGCTTTCACCTTTTCTAGGGAATCTTTGCACCTAAACAAGTTTCCTACTAAGTGAAGATTTGAATTTCTGTCACACCTTCCAAGTGAAATATAAAATCCAACAACTCTTCTCAACAAATCAAAGGTAGAATCCCCATATCTATAGTGTCAAGAAGGTTTCCTTCAATGAAATTAATGGTATGGCTGAGGTTGCATAAAGCTAACCTAGCCTTTGCTGACCCAATCTTTTTTTATATTTTGGAATCTTCAGAAACTTTGTAAAACCCAACCTCTTTCTTCCAAAAATCTTGCAAAGGAAGATACTTTTTCTCCAAAGTCTCATGATAGATAAACCACCAATCCTTGAAATAACTTATGCTTGCCTATTATACAAAAGGCAACTTGGATCCTCCACATACCTACCAATTAGCTTCCTCGTGCATCACCCTTATGAAATGATGGTCAAGATAATTAAGAAGGGTAGCCATTATACTTACTATTGCAAGATGTCTAGTCAAAGCTAATGGTTCATAGATCACCCTCTCACTTCGTATGTTAGCAATGTTTATTTAAGTGTTCGAAAGTTTTTTTGGGTGCCATGGAGCTCTTTCTATGTAGTAGCAAGTTCTCTCTATGTTCCAACACATTCTCTTTGTGATCTATTGAGTTCTTCATGGATGCCAACAAGATATTTCTACATCCTACCAAGATGTTTCCTAAAATGAGCTTGGTCCTAAAGTAGCTTCTCAAGCAAGCTTCTCTACGTAGAGTTTGACTCTGGAAACTCAATATCCATGGATTGGAGAAAAGTTTGATGATGTTGATGAAGGCATGGAACTCAAACTTGCACATGATGTTGATGAGGACTTGGTATTGAAACTTGAGCCATCACTTTGTGATTGTCATACTAACATACGACCTCCTTCGCTATCTTTAGTGTAAGAAAAGCTTGTTGGGCTATCCAATATTTGACTACATCATATTGTGGCAATGCTCGCTTCCAAATTTCACGGGTCAAGGTAAATTTACTAGAAGATGAAAAGAAAATAGATAGTAGAGACATTGGTATTAGTTCTACCATGGCAACTTAGAAGGATTCTTGGCATAACATAGAGAGAAGGAGAGAGAGTGTTGAGACAAGAAACAAAGCATCAATGTATATGAACAATAAATACAGAGAGCATCAATGCAAAATAATCCCAAAAAAAAAAGAGCATGCGAGAGATTTTGACGGAAAAATGAAAGTAATTTTGGATCAATTGAACCCTCATAACCTTGAGAGTGCTCCTTTTGCATAGAAAACCCGAAGTGAGGTGGGCCTAAAACGTCCATGCTCCTGGAAACGCTATTTCTACCCACCAAAAATTTGCAAGTTCTCTATATATGCACCCAATATCACTTATAGAAACCATTTTTCATAGCTTTACATCATACATTATGGTCGATCTCTAGGGCCAAATACATGCCTAATATGCCAATGCGTGTTCATTCTTTGAACATGTAGGCATGCTTCCCACAAAAGTCCACCCAACTTAAAATATATAATTAAAACTTAGAGTTAATTTTACCAAAAGGTAACTATGCTATTGGTTGATGCATTTGGTGCTTATTGAATGTAGATGACTATTAATCACAATCATCACCCAACAACCAAGATCCATCAATGTTGTATCAATGCTATCATCTTAACATCATAATTGTATCAATAATATAAATCACATCCAAATCCACATCAATATAAATTAAATTATTTCCAAAATATGTTGAAGATAACAAAATTGCATTTTTAGCATGGTGGCCAGCCACACGCCATATTATTTTGGAGTTTGTATTGTCTAAACCAGCAAATCAACAACAAATGTTCATGTTGGATAAATTGGCAAATATGTACTAAGTTCATGCTACCTAAGATAAAAAATATGCACTAAGGTTGTGCTACCTAAATCAAAATTTGCATTAGTACTACCTAAATTGATGAATCTGCACTACATTAGTGTTGCTTAAACTAGCAAATTGACACCAGGGAGAAATATGTGCACTACCTAAGCCAACGAATTTGTGTACATGTGATGAATGGATTAGGAAATGCATAATCCAAGATATTTATAACAAAAACAACTTCAAATATTGAGTAAGTTCTAGCAAAGAAAAACCTACAACCCTAGTATCCATTTTTACACATCACCCTTGCATACCTTTTCTTCATCATGTGCAATCCCTATTTGGTGCAATTGGGATGATTATTTAGAATTTTATATTATATACTTTTTGGACACATTTATATAAAAAAATTTGCTAAATTATTGCAATCTATATGTAAACTTCTAGAACATAAGACTCATGCACAAAGCAACCACTTACTAGTTTATTTTAAGAGGTGACATGTAGAGGACAAGTTTGCATCTTTTGTGATTGTTGTTTACAGGTTTGAAAAACATTTTTTTGAAGGTGGGAGGAGGAGGAGGAGTGAATTGGGGGATTCCTAAGCAGGTGTGCAAGCGTGCTGAGGTTTTACCCCCAAGCTTTTGAAGCCAACAAAGCAATCAAAACCTCCCAATGAGCAACATAGAAAAAGAAAAAATTTTGGTGCCTTACTTGTGGAAAAGGGTATATTTGCTATAAATAATATTGCCATATCATGGGAAAAACACTGTCAACTTTAGAATAGGGGCTTCATGCAAAAGAAACCAGTTTATTATTTTAAGAGGTGACATGCAAGAATGGAAGGAGACGAGTTTGCATCTTTAGCAATCTTGAATTTATAGGTTCAAATAGCTTTTTGAAGGTGGAAGGAGGAGGAGTGAGATGAGAGACTCTTGATCAAGAAAATTGAGGTTCTAACCTCTTTTCATCCCCAACCAACATCTTTAAATGTATGCCTATTGCCTCCATTTTGCACTAGTTTGTAGATGATAAACATTATTGACAATGCAGTGAAATGAGAATAGCCAACTGTTGATAAAATTGACGTGAAACTGATGGCTACACTTGGCTAGATGCCCCAATGTATAAGCAATTGTAATCTACAACTTCTTTTGGCCTTTGTGATAATTCCAAGAAAGATACAAGTAGTGTATTAACATAGGTGCAAGGTATTCTAGTGCATGCATGCTAGCAAGTGCATAAATATTACTCATTAAAGACATAAGACAACCCATTACATCACTCTACATACACCATGCTCAAGTACAAACTTTCAAGCTTCACTTTTTTCCATTTATGACACTAGAATTGTGAAACCATGGTCAACCTCTAAACTGAGGGGACTATTACAAGCCTATTCTCCACCCAACCACCTCCTTTTATAGACCCCTTGAGCTATTCTTAAGGGGTTCTTAAGAGACTCCTATACTTAGCATGCTCATGACCTTGCTTAGAACATTGTCTCACCCTTGCTACTCTTGTCCTGATATTATTGTGAAGTCATAGACCTTGACCATGACCTCTGAACTAAGAGGATTACTGCATGCCTATTCTCCACCCAACGAGCTCCTTTTATAGACTCCTTGAGCTATCTTTAGGAGAACCCTATGCTTAGGATGCTAGTGAACTTACCTAGTACCTTGCTCCACCCTATGTACTCTTATCCTCACATTACTCCCGCCTTGAAGGAGAGTTTTCAACCTCCAAAATTCCAATCAAAAATCTCTTCATAAGAGCACCAATGTTTTCCTAATCAAAGCATGCATCAAGTATACTGGCCCATCGATAAAATCCCAAATATGGTACTCATGTGTGGAACTATCTGCTCGTAGCAAAGACTAAGTATTGTAAAATTGGATGATTGCAATCAAAGCTATAATAGTACCTCTAAAGAGATTGTCCCTTTGGCCAAAGGGGGTCTCTCACTGGATCTCAAACTGATAGAAGAGCCCACCTCAAATGAGATGCTCTAACTAAGCAAAACTTGTTGCTCCTACTTCTGAAGAAATTCCTTCTAAAAGTTGGAATGCTTATATACTAATGCAAATCATTCAAGCAAATGATTAGTAGTTGGACTTGCCTGTGACACATAAAAAAGGTTGGCGTACATTTACTCTCCACATGGAGTAAATCTCAAAATTGGTGTTGTTTAGGTAAAAGAAGAAGAGCCTAGTGTGGATTGCCATTACTAGACTAAACGAGATCCCTCAACTTCTGAATCCACTTTATCCTAGATGGTTCTTTGTGCTCAAACATGTCTGTACAAACTCTAAATTGACATTTCTCTACTTAAAAAGACTTGCCCATATGGTTGCACAAGCTGTCTATGTTGAGTAGCCAAATATGATCCTACAAGTGATCAAGGGTAGCTTCAAACTACACACTTGTAGTGTCTTGACATAGTGAACTTTCCCATCCAGGTGCACAAGCTGCCTATGTTGAGTAGCCAAATCCGCTCCTACATATGTGATCGAGTGTAGCTTCAAACTGGACACTTGTGGTGTCTTGATGTAGTGAAAATGGATTTTGGTTTGCACTTTTCCCAAGGTGTCACACTCAAGATACACCATGCCATCTCGTAGATATACTCGTAAAAAAGCTGCCAAGAATTGCTAATGAGAAAAAGTGAAAACTAGAAGTACACAACATGCTTGGTCTTAGCTATATAGTCGTCTAAAAAATACTTGGAAAATTTGCAAAAGTATTTCTTGACTAAAACAAAGTTTGTGTCCCAGTACACCAAATACATTACATGATTATCCTCTCTCCATGTGCATACATAGTCTATCATAGTCCATAAATTGGTAATAAGCCATAAAATTGACACCCATCATCAGGGCCTCTAAATTGGTATAACTAGTTGAAACTCTACATGATAACACCTTTAAACAGGTCTAGAGAAATTAGTACAAATGTGTAGCACAAATCCAATCCAATATCACCCCCCTAGAAACTCCCTAGAATATGGATTTGTGACCTAGACGTGTAGGAGCTAAAATAGGATCCAGTAGGCACATGACTCTATGCCAAGTGAGATCCATGTAGACAAGCTATGGTACACATCAAGTGGCATACATATGCCAAATCTTACATACCCTAGCAATTTTCCCTTGGGCTTTGGGCTATGATAAGTGACATAATACAAGAGCACATTCCAATATAAGAGAAAAATAACATCCCCAATAATGAAGACAATAAACATCTCTAATCCAAGAGATAGACTGCACATCTCTAATCCAAGAGACAACTTACAATAAACATCTCTAATCCAAGACCATGCCACTACAAGAAATCTCCAAGAAGATACATGCCAGAGGTAAAGGTAAAAAAGAAAGCTAAATAACTTTATCACTTTCATAGCCACAAGAAACATGATTGTTGCTACTAACATCTTCTCCTCCTTGGTCTTCTTCTATTGCATGAACTTATGCTTTGGACTTTGAACTACTACTAGCACTACGTCCTTTCTCCTTCTTGAAGCACTTGGAAGGAGAAACTACTAATGCACCTCCCCTTGATGGTTGATCTCTTCTTTATTTCTTCTCTTTGAACTAAAGGGACTTAATGACATCTTGCATGTTGGAGTTGGTAGTTTTCCTCAATGATAGTGACAATGTGGTCATAAATTGATAGCAAAGTACCCAATATGATAGCAAAATTTTCCTCTTCAGGCATATCAAGCGAGTTGTGTGATCATGCCGGTTGATAAGACTAGATATGTCTTCCTGAAAACCATAATGTTTTTTTGGACCAACTACTATCTTCTTTGGGACCCTTTATCAAGTTTTCTTTTTGAATATGGTGAATTTCTTTTGAGTGAAATGTCATTCCCCCTTGCTCGTTTTTCCTCATGGTTCATTCACACTTGCTTTTGTTTGGGTGCCTCTAAACTCTCCATTTTAGTCAACCTCATCCACAATAACCTAAACCCAATCATTCCTTTGGCTCTTTTATGCAATCCTATGATAAAATCCATCGATGCGCTTTTTCAATGCGTACATCCTCCAACCTTGAGATGCTCATGTTTGCTGACTTGACATTTCTTGTATTGCAACCTGAAATTATGGACGTCCTGGAAGAAACGAAGTCAATAAATTTACATCTCAACTCATGCATAGGTCTTCTAAACCTTGAGATGTCTTTGCACTCAGGTTATCATGACCTTGAACAAGAATTTGGCACGTGAAGTCATCAATAGAAGAGACACAAACTCTACCCTTGTAGATTAGGTAACTATCATTAAAGGAGTAGTGAGTAAATCTCTCCTTCCAATGATGTTTATCGTTCCTTTGAAGAACTACTCAAAGTATGCATCCCTAACCTCTTCGATTAATGTTGTACGTAGGAGACTTGACTAGTTTCTTTGAACTACCCAGTCACTCCTTGTCTCGTTGAGACTTCAACTACTCTCTTTGAAAGAAGACTTCACCACAACAAGGGACATGGATAATGTGAAATAAAGGTACAATTGTGAACATCAACTCTCATAAAACAATGAACCGTGCTCCCTTATATCACTTGTACAATTGCACACACATGTACATGTGTGTATTAAAGAAAT